>NW_020864278.1:0-17834 GCF_003713205.1 Coffea eugenioides
AAGATAGAGTATCAAACCGATTGTCTACCAAGCTTTCTTCAAACTTGAAAACCAATCACAAAGATGAGCACCTTCTCTTTGATGAAAAATAATCAACTCAATGTACAATGGAGGGATCACTTCCTCCTTGCCCCAAGCCTCACTTAGTCAAGTTAGGAAGTTTTACTATCACTCAGATAACCCTCAACAAAGCTACACTATTGAAAATTTCAAACACAAGAGAAGTGCTTACAAGAACTTCACACTACTTGGAGAACAAATCTTGCTTAGGAGACTATTTTCTAGCTAAAATATCTCTTGAGATCTTGTAAACAAAGTGTACAAAAGTCACTCTCTGGTTCAGAATTGTTTGTATTTAAAGGGGACCAAAAATGAGCTTCATTAATGTTTCCAACGGATAGAAGGCAGATGAAGAGTCAGCTAGCCGTTGTGGCTGTCGGACATCCGACAGCTTAGTCATCGTCCGATCCCATCGTCTGAAAATCAGCCAAGTTGTCGTTCGGACGTCCGATGGGATTTTATCGTCCGACAGCTTCTGTGTCCGAACGTCGTCAGAGAGTCATCAAAACTTTGCAAAATTTTTCGGACGTCCGACGCGATCGATGTGTGTCCGAGGTGTGCATCCGATCCTCCCGGACGTCTGATGCTTCCTCACGAGCGTCCGACAGAGTTTCCTTCTTGATGTTCTTCATCCTTTCGGACGTCCGACAGCTTCCTTTCGGACGTCCGACATGAGTGCCCTATTTTTGCTTCTTCTTTTGGTTGATTTTCTTTTCTTGACACCTTTGTACCTGATTCTCTAAAAAGCAAAACACTTATATTTGAAAAAAATTAGATAAACATTTCAAAGTGCTTTGTGATCATCAAAAACAAGAATAACATTCTCCCCCTTTTTGATGATGACAAAACAATGGTTTGAAATGAAATTTGATGATTACAAATAGGCTCCCCCTTTCTCAATCAATCGTAGAACAAAAATTGAAAAACTCCCCCTCACTTGGTTATTTCACAGATTTATTCCATATTCATATCTTCATATCTCTCCCCCTTTTTGTTATCACAAAAGTCAAAAGGTAAAGAGATATTACAAGAAACAGTAACATGAAAAAGAACTAAACATTCTTAACAAAATAGCTTACGAGCATCACAAACATTACATCCACATATCCAGTTTTGAACATTACAAGCACCAGAATCAAAGAAACAAAAGAGTCCGAGGCAACCATCTAATATCCAGCAAATACAAAACAGTCAAACATAATGCAAATGATCCTAATAGGGCTAGTGATCCTAAATGGTAAACTAAGTGGACCCAGGCGTCCTTCGAGTAAGCAGATACTTAGAGAGATCCTCCTCCTTAGTGTCTTCATCATCTTCAGCATCTTCACCAACTGGTTTCTTGTCTTTGTCAGATGTGGAAAGATCATGAGGTGCCACGGGAATAGAGGTGAGGTCGATGGGAGCAGGACTCATAGAGCGAATAGGAGCTGATGAACTTGGATCATTAGAGCGTAGCTCTTTGCCATGAGGAACTTTCTCAACCACAGGTGGGGGAAAGAGAAGATTCTTTTTATCCAGGAAGTCTGCTTGTTGCTCAGATGACATGGTGAGCATGAGACCATGTTCAAGAAGTAGAACATGTTGTTTAAGATCTCGAAGGAGCTCAACCACTTCAGAATTTGAAGAAGAATATGCCTTAGTGGCAGTCTTCCTAGGATGAATAGAAGTCAGTGCAACAGAGGATGAAGTGTGAAGGGGATCATGTGCAGCCTTAGATCTAGGTTCATTAGACGTGGCCCCCTTATAAGCCCACATATTTTCCCTAAAGACAAGATTCTTGCGCTTAAAATAAGCCTTAGTAAAGGCAGAAGAAAACATTTCTTTGGGACAAACACCAAGGATGGGTACTTTGTAAAATTCAAAAATCTTCTGAAGAAATTTTTCATAAGACAGTTTTGTGACGGCCCCACCTCCCCTTAAGGCGTACCAAAGGGTTTGGCGGGTCGCCTGCCCAACTCTCGCCGGGACTCACTCACTCACTACAGTCCTCCAATGAAGTATAAGATAAATCTCAAATATTACATTCAATTCTCCAAGAATTACATATCACGAGTACCAGAAAGTAAAACCTAGAAAAGCTGATAACTACCACCACCACGACAATTGTATACATCTTGCTAGTCAACTTAAAACAAGTACAAGTTCACTCGTCTATAATCACAACACTTAACACTTCCCCGAGCGATCCCCGCATCGGCCCCCTGCTATGGAAAACAAATGGAATGGGGTAAGCTATATGCTTAGTGAGTAATCAGGGAAAAAATAAAAACTCACATAATTAAACAAGTAAATCAGGATATTTCACATCAATGACAGAAAAGTAACATCACAATGGTAGGATACGGGTGGCTCCAAAACCAGTTCAATTCTCCGAACTTGAACGCCTGTTGACACTTTGTCAACCAAGGTACTCATGGTCCGTAGACTCCACTTAAACGTCCTCGTCACCTTATCACCCTCATTGACCAGTCACCTCACAAACTTGCTCGAGCGAACGAAATCACAAACTTGAGCTTGAATCACAAGCTCGGGTCACAAACTTGGTTCATAACTTGAACCTACGAACTTGGTGATCTCAGACTAGGTTGGACTGGTTTCGACCAAGCCTCGGCTGGCTCGAATAGTCCATTTAGGTCGGAAGATCATCCCAACTCATGAACGTCACCCCGAGCTACAAGCTCAAGGGGCTCAAACCCAAAATAATTCATGTATACACATCTCATAACGAAACATAGATACAAACTAGGGTTTTAGGTCGAGTGTGATAAAGTACACTCTCGCCTAAGTCCCCTTTTTAACATGTACAAAACACCTTAACAATTTCACATAAATAACAACCCAATTACTCACCAAAGGTCTAGTGCTTCTCAAAAATCACGTTCAGGTCCAACTCCTTGGTTGGAGTCCAGATCTGCGATAAAATATCATTTGTGAATGTAAAACTTTCTGGAGTTCGAAACATAGGAGTTTCGCTTCAAGAAAATCAAGTAAATGCAACTCGTTAGGTAGTATTCAAGATATTTATCAAATCCCGAAAAATTCATGCTCGCTTTTCAAACTATATAACTTTGTAACATTTATACTTAGAAATGTCATTTGAGTCAAAAGTACAAGGAAAACGTATTCCTAGTAGTCATGATTGTATTTCTCAAGGGTACAAGTTCGGCCAAATCCTCACTGATTTACCTCGATAAAAGAAGACGCAAATCCGAGTTCGTAGGTTCCAGTTGTGAACCAAGTTTGTGACCCGAGCTTGTGACTCAAACTCAAGTTTGTGATTTCGTTCGCTCGGGCAAGTTTGTAAGGTGACTGGCCAGTGAGGGTGATAAGGTGTTCGGTGGGTGTACAAGTGGAGTTCTACGAACCTTATTTATGGTCGACGGAGTGTCGACAGGAGATCACGCATGGCAAATGACTTGGCTTTGGAGCCAACCTGTATCCTTCCTTTGTATTGTTACTTTTGTGCTTGACTTGACATTTTGTGAAATAGTTGTTTCTTTAAATGTGAAATTTTACGCTTTTACCCCTATTTACTTACTAAGCTTCTAACTTACTCCGTTTCCTTTGTTTTCCTTAGCAGGGGACGACGCGGGGAACTTCTTGGCACCTTCACTAGTATAGTTAGGTTTGATTGTAATAGTCGGACAGTTAGGATATTTGTTTGGTTTTGGTGGTTTGTATAAGGACCCTCCTTAGGGTCTACCTTCTGCTGGTTATTATTATAATGTATTAGAGTGGTTTGACTCGATACATTTGGGTATCTAGTTTATTGTGAATAGTACGCTTGTGGGTTTTGTCGCGCCCCATTTTTTATAAGAAAAATAAATGGTTTAGAAAGTGAATTTTTATTTGAAAAATAAATTTTGATTTACAAAGAAAATGAAGAAAAATATGGGTCTAAATGGGACTTGAAAATGCGACGATTTGACCCAAAATATAGTTTAAAAAAGATTTTTTGAATGAAAAATGGAGTCCTCACTTGGTATAGAGTTAAGGCGTACCAAGTCACCTAAAAATGAATTTTTAAAGAAAAAAAGTAAAAAATCCTTTTTAAACGACTCCAAGTCTACGAAAATCAGAAAAAAAGATTCGGGAGTCTCATTTGAAGAAAGGGAAGGCAATGATAAGAATCCAAGGCACCCTTTCAACCTAGCCAAAGCTAGTTGCGCGATTTAGTCAAAGATTTTCTTATTTTAACCTTAAAATTTATCACATTTGGATGTGCTATATGGATGCAAACTCTAGACCTAAGGGGACATTGGGGGGCAAAATTTCTCTTCAAAACTTGAATGGTGCCAATCACATTGATTGTGACTCCCAATAATGACTCTTTGGAGAGGTCACGAATAATGCAAAGTATGAGACTCCAAGAAAAGAAAAGGGATAAAATAATTATAGAAATATACATGTCTTAAAGGAGTGCATCATGTCGGGTACGGGGGGACTAATGTTCGTGACTCAATTTTCCCTTTAATAGAGGGAATACGAGCGTGCTAAGGCTAGAAAGCCAAACTCGTCCATATCCCATATTCAAGGGGTTTTTTCCTAGTCTAATCAAGCAAATGTACTAACCTAGGTCTAATGCTTAGATGAAATGCAGGTCTAATGTCATGTTTCATACAAAGGGATAAGTAATATACATATAAAGGAAAATACGGGGAAGGAATATATGTATAAGGGGGGATGTCATACCAAGAAATGATAAAAGATCCTAAAAAGTGAAAAATATGCATGAGAATGTAATGTAGTCATACGAATATGATCTAGCACGGGAGGTCCCTAAAGGTCTAGCATTGGACTAGCCCTTAACTAACGTCCTCTCACAAGCATTGGACTTGTGAGGGCTCGAAGGGAAAGACCATGACTAGCATTGGACTAGCCACGGTTTCGTGCATTTGCATCCATCATACATACATAAGTAAATGTGCATAATTAAAGCGAGTAGGCATGTGAGCACGTAATTCACATAACACATAACACATAAGCATGCATATCTAGATGCCAAACCCTAAGAAAGCAATTAAACACATAGCACATACGCATGCAAATCACACCAAGAAAAACAAAGAAAACCTAACTATTACATTAGGAGGGGGAAGCCTACTACAATCTAAAAGGGGAAATAAAAAGGAATAAAACAATTGAATCCCTAACTATTACAATTTTGGCATTCGAGTACCTCCCAAATGATAAAATTGAACTAAAATTAAAGCAAAACTAAGCAACTAAAGAAATAAATAAAGTGAAAATGAAATAAACATTTAAAGTCATGCAATTACACACATAAGACACATATACGCACGTAGGGTTAAATAAAGTCAAAAATAAAGGATAAGGTGTACCTCCCTTGAGTTGGAGCTCTAATGGGGTGAATTGACTTATTTACCCTCCAAAAACAAAGAAAATGTCAAGGCATCATTTTAATCAACAAATAATCACATGAAGTGGAAATGAACACGCAATTGAATCATATTGCGGCATTCCAAGGAAAGTAAACTACTCTTATTTAACCAAATGAAGACAAACAAGGACCCAATTGAAAGAGTAAAGAAGTTTAAGGGGCCAAATCATGATTTCCAGAACTTTGGGGCAAAAATTAAAGGAAAGATAAAGTTCAAGGTCAATTTGCCAACAGTAGCAGGGACCCAATTGAAAGCCTTTCTAAAAATCTTGGGGTCAAATTATGAAATCCTAAAACTTTGGGGTTAACTTACAAAGCAGGGGAAAATGGAGGGATTGAAATTGTAAATCTAGCCAAATAGTCATCTTCTCCAACGGATTAACACCAAAAACCATTTCGTTCCTCTTTGCCGACGGAAAATACCAGAAAAGTTCAATTGCCATTTTCCAAACAAAATAAATTCACACAAACTCTTTCTCACACAATTTCACGAATAATTCGAGTTCATACAAAAGGAAAAAAACAGAACCAGAAACGGAAAACAGGGACAGCGCCGCAAGCTAACATATCAAGATCGAAATTCCCCTTTCTACCATGAAAATCAAATATTGCACTTGCTCCCGGTTCATCATTTTTCACACGCAAGACGCAGATGAATCAACTATCAAGTAGAATTTTCACTCAGGCATTTCATCGAACAGATTAAGGGTATTAGAAAATTTCACCGAATTCTCTTTCACTTGAAATTACAATCAGCCCAAAAATTCTTCGGAAAACAAACATTTCAGTCCAATTTACGTATACGGCATGCATATTCAAAAATTGAGGTCAATTAGCAAACAAATTGCACTAATTGAAGCCACGGCAATCCCACTTCAGAAGCTTGAGAAGAACTGAAATTCAAAGAGAAAACTTACAGGGCTCTTGCTTGAGCGGCGGCGATTTGAATGGCCTCTCACGGTGTCAATTCACGAGCGGCAATGGAAAATTCTGGAGTTGCAGTTCCTTTCCTCCTCTGTTTTTTCAATTTTGCTTGCCGTGGATCGAACATATGGCGTGATGTGGCTGTGCGGTACTCCGGGAGCTGATCCAAAGTGCTTCACTGCTTCACGAGAATTCTTAGGCCCTCTAAGAAGTACCGTATTCTGGCCAAGAGGAGCCCGGGTTCATTGGAGGCATCAGGACAATCGCGGCAATCGTCATTGAGCTGAGAGGTGGAGAGTTTAAAGGATCCGTCTTTGCATTTGATGGTAGAGGAAGGGGAAGACAACAATCCCTTGTAATAATCTTCATCTTGCGGGGAAGCTCCGAGGAGGAGTAGGAATTGGTCGTCCTTGGCGGCGGTAGCAGCAGCGGATCTTCCGAGTTCCAGCTTCAAAACTCCCTCTGCCTCTGTTTTTTGGCTTCGTTTTCTTTGCTCCATTTTTCTTGCCGAAGCTGCCAACCGGTTTTTCTCTTTCACTGCTCACCGCCGCCTTCTTTTCTCACTTTTCTTTCCGGCGCTCCCCTCTTGCTTTTCTTTGTTCTTTTTTCTTCGTTTCCCGCCCCTTTTTCGTTCGTTCCTTTCTCCTTTTTCTTTTTCCCGAAGCCTCTATTCCATTTTCCGAAGCTTTTATTACCAAGAACCCTAGCTGCCCTCTGTTTTTCAGAAACCCTCCGTTCCCCTCTTTTTTTGCTCTTTCCTTCCTTGCTCGTCTGTTTTTTTTCTTTTTCCTCAGTCCCCCTAACCTTCATCCGACCTCTCCCCCTCTCTCTTGCGGCTGTTTTCATTTTTCACTCTCCCTCAGCCTTTCTTTCACTCAGCCGCCAACAGGTTCCCCCCTCAAAGCCTGCGTTTTCTGTTCTATTTATACCAAAGACACCCTCTCAAACCCTCAACAGCAAGGGTGGGGGATGAAGCTGCATTTCTTATGGCCTTTTTGAGCCGTCTGATGATGATTTTTCCTGGAATATTCCCAAGAGGCCGCTACAATTTTTCCTGCCCTTTTTCCGTCTCATGCTTCTGTTTTTTTTTTTTTAAATGCAATATGAAGAAAGAGTTTGGATCAAGTGCAGCATGGTGTATGAGCTCTCTTTTTTTTTTAAAAAAACAAAATAAATAAACAACAAACCTTCGTAAATTGAATCTAAAAATTTAAAATCTTAATGCAAAAATGTCTTAAAATAAAATTAAGAGACTAATAAGCAAAAATGAATAAAATTAACAAATAAAACTAAATTAAAAAGATTTGATGTCTAAAATGCTAAAAAATGTCTAAGATGAAATTATGAGATAAATTAAAACAAAAATAATAAATAAATAAAAGAGTAAAAATTTGGTGTCTACAGCTTGCCCCTCTTTGTCTGAGTTTCAAAGAAACTCGAGACAAAGATGTAGACACCAAATACTCACCTGCGTCATTCGGCTGCAAACTACTCGAACGACTAATGCTTTTGAAATGAGGACTGACCCCTTTTAATGAGACTGACTCGGACGAGAAATTCAAAGTGAACTGACCCAAATCTAAAATTTTAAACGGGACTGACCCGAACAAGAAATTTAATCATGGGACTGACCCGAATAAGAATTTAATCATGGGACTGACCCGAACAAAAATTTAATCATGGGACTGACCCGAATAAGAATTTACTCATGGGACTGACCCAAACAAAAATTTAAAAAGATGGGACTGACTCGAATAAAATTTAAAATCATGGGACTGACCCGAACAAAATTTAAAATCATGGGACTGACCCGAACAAACTTTTAAAATCATGGGACTGACCCGAATAAACTTTAAGTCATGGGATTGGCTCGAACAAAATTTAAAATCATGGGACTGACCCGAACAAAATTTAAAATGCTCACTAGTGGGACTAACCCATGTTTAGTGGCAAAGAAAATAAAATGTTCACTGGTTGGATTAACCCACGTTCAGTGGCAATGGAAATGAAATATTCACTGGTGGGACTGACCCATGTTCAGTGGCGATGAAAATAAAATGCACACTAGTGGGACCGATCCATGTTTAGTGGCAATGATGAAATGCAGGCTAGTGGGACTGACCCATGTTTATCGGCAAACGAAAATGAAATGCTAGTATGTATGCAGAAGCTGTATAAGATTTACTTGAAAAATCATCCAAAAATTTGCCCCAGTGATGAATTGGTCAGTGGGATTAAATCCGAGCCTGCCGTGAAAATTGGTCAGTGGGATTAAACCCGAGCCTGCCTTTGACAAATTGGTCAGTGGGATTAAACCCAAGCCTACCTTGAGAATCGGTCAGTTGGATTACCCCCGAGCCTGCCGTGATAATCGATCAGTGGGATTAAACCCGAGCCTGCTTTTGACAAATTGGTCAGTGGGATACCCGAGCCTGCCTTGATAATCGGTCAGTGGGATTACACCCGAGTCTGCCTTGAGAATCGGCCAGTGGGATTATACCCGAGCCTGCCTGATAATCAGTCAGTGGGATTAAACCCGAGCCTGCCTTTGACAAATTGGTCAGTGGGATTAAACCCAAGCCTGCCTTGAGAATCGGTCAGTGGGATAGAACCCGAGCCTGCCGTAACAATTGGTAGTACAAAATCCAAACCCAACATGATGTTTGTAAAGTTGGCGGCACAAAATCCAGGCCAACATGATGTTGGCGGCACGAAATCTAGGCCCAACGTGATTTTGGTGATGTTGGCGGTACGAAATCCAGGCCCAACGTGAACTTTGTGAACAAGAAATTGAATTTGATTTGTCAAGAAATTAAACTTGATTTTTTTATTTTTGACTTTTCCTGATTTTTCTGACTTTTGATTTTGATTTTTTTGGATTTTCTAATTTATGGTTGATTTTTCGATTTTTTGGAAATTTTTTTTTTGATATTTTCGAGAGAATTTTTCAAAAATGATTTGCCCCAGTGTAGGGCCCTTTTTCTTTTCTTTTCTGGTATCGGTCTTCCACATTACTTGATGCTTTTCCATCGATTTCAGCCATGAATACCTGCACAGGGGCTTGTCAAAATACAACATGCACTTAAATTTCTTATTTTAAAATCAATGCAACTACTACTCATAAAAAGAGCAGTGTGTTTGGTTTGATATCCTCAAATGTATTTACAAAAAACTTTGCCCCAGTGTGGGCTTATTTTGTGAAATTTCACAAATAAAAATTTTCCCAGTGTGGGCTTATTTATTTGCGAAATTTTGTTTGGATGACTCCATTTATTAAAGTAAAAACTGTGCTTTCTAACAGAAAATTTCATGATGAATCTTTCGAAATAATACCACATTACAGAAGATTTCTTCCTCACCTGAGTATCGATGCTTAGAATAACGGGTCAGCACTTCTTGTTGGCTCATCTTTCAGGACCAATCAAATGGGCGTTATTTCTGATTTGGAAATGGCTAAGGGAAATGGGAGGTCAAGATTTATCTTATTTTTGTGCCCAAAATTGTATGTAATCCATTCAACATCACATCTTAGTGAAAGCAAAGAGTTTGTCACCCTTATTTCTTAATAAAACTTAGTCAACATATAAGTTTTATAAGCTTGCAACATATGGGTAGAAACGATAGCTAAACATATGAGAACTGGTTATACCCTTATGATCACAAACGATTGATGGATTTCTTAGGAACATAATCCTCACTTTGGGTTGTTATGAAGGATAAGTCAGTGATGGATTTTATGAGCTTGTAATGCGGCTGGGAGAACGATAGTTAAAGAAAAAAGATTTTCAAGAACATTGCACTGAAGATCGCATTTTTTCAGAGTTACCCCAATTTTGGACTCAAAGATCTCGACCTTTGTTTGACTTTTATAATCACTCAACAGGGACTTTCAGCATCGAATCTTTTTACATTTCATTTGAATTTATTTTTCTTGCTTTGCTTTTCGCCTCTTTTTCCTTTTCCTCAACTTGGTGGGTTTTCGCATGGTGAACAGTGTCAACCCCATACCCAAGCAATTCAGAAATACAGCTAAAATTTTTCAGTATCAGAAATTTTCTTGACAGGGCCATTGCAAAGAACAGAAGTCAGGACTTTCGGTTTTTGTAATGGGGTCAAGTGGGGTGTTTAGAAAAGTTAAGGCTTGAAAACGGATTTAAAAAGCGGTTTGAAGAATCCGAGATCGCATTGTTGCGCCAACCCTATTTTAGGGCTGAATCAGAATTTGCCCCAATTTATGCTCAATTGAGGCTTTTTCTCTTTCATTTTCTTTTCTTCTTTTGATTTTTCGGCCTTCTGCCATTCTTTGAACTTTAACAAAATTTGCCCCAGTTTATTTTTGAACTGAGGTTCTCTTTTCTTCTTTTGTCTTTTGATTTTGTTGCATTATCACTTTTTCACTTCTTGAAACTTTTTCCTTTTTCAACTCAAACTTGCCCCAGTGTGGGGTTTGCGATTCTCAGGGGTTGCCAAACGAAATAGCTTATTCTGAAGGTTCAAAAGGGATAACTAGGGATAAAATGTTTGATTGGAAAAGAAGACGGCCTGACTTTCGTTCCATTCCTCACATTGACCCTGAAAGGAAACTTTCATTAATGCGAAATTTCTTGCATGTATCTGAATTAATTGACTGAGAAAGACTCTTGTTCATCCATAAGTGATCCGCCGGACAAAACTCGTCCTTTTTCCTATTTTCTTCTTTTTTTTCTTTTTCCCCCTTTTTTCAGAATTGAAGCCCAGGTAGAATCAAATTTCTCCAATTTGCGGTTCCCTTTCCCCTTTTTTTAATTTAGCATTTTTTCTTGCAAAATTCCTCAATCTCCTTCCCCAATGTGGGGTGCGATTATAAGTGTATTCGAAAAGAACCACCTATTTTGGCTCAAATGAGGATGCAAGGGGTAATCAGTGTTTAGGTTGTAGAAACGATGGCCAAAGCATCATTCTTACACCTCATGACAACCAAAGTAAAGAATAACTCATTGAGAACCCATTCCCTTTTGAAAATTTTTCCAATGTAGGGTAGGGATCATTAAGGCTCTTTTTTTTAAACGAAATTATTCTTTCAAGGCCAAATGGGAGAGCAAATGATAAAGTCTGTATAGGTAGAGAAATGAATGCTTGAAGTGTCATTCCAAATTTTCAAAACAAATAAGAATAATGCACATTTTTACTTTCCCTTAGATGTGATTGAACCGGATTAGACACCGTGAACATTTTCAAGCAAAAGTTGCCCAATTTATCAATCAATGTGACTGATTTTTATTTTGGGGTTAATAGAAGTGGGCAAAATATCAATTGTATAGTGAAAGAGAAAGAGGTATTGCATTGAGTCTTTTGAGTGATCTCTTTTAATTTTGAGCACTCTTATTGCAAGCATACACTTGTGAATCCTCAGGCTAGAGGTTGAAAAATCTCAATTCGGTTTTATTTCTTAAAATTCATCATGAAATCCCTCAAATAGCCAAAAAAGAATGAAATATGCATGATTATATACAAAACAACAATTGTATAAATAATAAAAAACTTTATTGCTGAAAAAGTTTGAAACAAAATTTCTACAAATGAGAAGAGAAAGACTTCTGAAGAGCTCCACATATACACACTTGTTTGCCTCCTTTTCGGAACATAATTTTTCTTTTCTTTGAAAAATAATGATGAAGTCTCTTAGAGGCTTTAGCCTAGCGCGTCCAAATAGATCCTTCATGTTTTCACTGCAGGGTCTGCCCAAGAATCAAGTATTACCTTTCAAATTTTATCGGATCAAAATTGTTATCAGATATAGAAAAATATTTCCACCTTATTGAAACATTTTTATGAATGCAGGGGAAGGGGAAAAAAAAGAGGAAAAATATCCCGAGTCAGTAAGCAAGAATAAAAGCTCGGTATGCATGTCCTATGGGGGAGCCCTTTCATGCCAAGGGTAGGCCTAGTATGAAAATGCAATCCTCTAGGGCAGGCACTATACCATACCTGAGGGGTCCGATCAACTTATTGATATTTGATTGGAAAGTAGTTTGAAAATTTTGGACCAATTGAACAGCGGGAGATCTCCAACAAAATGAGGACAAATCCGAATGAACGATTGGTTTTGGTTGGCACAAGAATTTATACAAATTAATTTAACTTTGACGAGCTTGTTATTGAAGAAATTTGAAATTTCCTAACACAGATCAAAACCCTAATTCATCCAAATCAAATAAATGCATTGGGTGATTTTCTCAAAAACAACTAGGTTTCTTAATTTGAAATTTGATATTAAAACCCTAATTAGTCGACTGGATTGGATGAAATTGATGATTTATTCAAAAATTGACCGGATCACCTTAAAAAAGGATAATATGGTCAAATGCATTGAATGAAATTTGATTATTTATTCAAAATTGAATGGATAACCCTAAAAATGAATTAAACTAATCAAATGAATTGAATGAAATCAATTGATCAAACAGATCGAGTAAAATGATGATTTATTCAAAATCGACCGAATTGCCCTAAAACTAGGCAAATCGGTCAAATGGATCGGACGAAATTGATGATTTATTCAAAATCGATAAGATTGCCCCATGAATGGGTAAACTACTCAAATGAATTGAATGAAATTAGTGATCTATTCAAAATCGACTAGATTGCCCTAAAATGGGTAAACTTGTCAAATGAATTCAAAATCGACTAGGTTGACCTAAAAATGAACAAATTGATAAAATGGACTGGATGAAATTGATGAATAAAACGGTCCAATGGATTGAATGGAATTGACAGCTTATTTAAAAAATCAATCTATCCATTGGTAGTTTCAAAAATTTATTGCGATGCATTAGTGTATGAGCCTTCTAAAATCAAATTTTGGCCTCAATTTATTTATCATCTCAACAGTGAGGAAATATTGGTGAATTACTTCAAATTAACGTCCTTTACGCAAGGGATTTTTTACCAATTTTGATAACATGGCCAAAAGGTGATTATTAAACGCTCATATTTCAAGGATCGCTCTATGAAAATGATCGGATCCTTTCTTACCTTGTGCACTACCCCTTTGGATGGTACAAAATGTAAACGTGCAAGTCTCCTTGGATTAAGTATCCGAGACACAAGGTGGCTTATTCCTAACACGGGATCCCCTAAATGGCATTCCCTTCTAGGGTTTATGCATGATGCCAGTTTATTAAAGCAGTAAAATATGCAATTCGAAATGAAATATGACTTAAAGAACCCTTTATACGTCAGGGTAGGCCTAAAATGACATGACATTATCATCCTACAAATGCAATATATCATAAACTTTAAATGTGCAATAGCCTATCTAAGAAGGTGGGTTCTATAAAGAAGATCATGCCAGATCTCTTATTCCTAACGTTTGTGAATGCAAAAGACAAGAAGACAAAGAAACGTTAGTTCAACACATAATCACATAACACGTTGGGCAATTAAAAGCAAAAAGATAAATAAGGAAAGAGGGGTGGGATCCCTCCCCTCATGCCTAGTGTTCCTAGTCAGGTAGGTTGACTTTATCCTTGGCACTTCTAACATGGATGCATGAGGTTGGGCTTACTAATGCATCTAGACTCGATCAGGCTTCAGGCTCCCAAGCCTTCAGACCTAAAGGCGAAGGGTCATCAATCCCAGGGCCTTCGGTCGGTGGCTCGAGTGATCCCTTAGGTATCGCTATGGGCGCAGTGCACACCATCCGCATATCTAAGGCAATCGATCCTAATCCTACAGGGAGATGTGGGATGGCGCCCATGACAAAGGAAAAAAAATAGGGTAAATAAGACTATGCATGCACGTATGAGGTGCTTTCTTATTGAGGGGAGGGATTGTACCATTAGATGCGGTCGAAGGTTCTAGGGTAACTACCCTCCATCCCAAAATGCAATCGCGAAACAAGTAAAAGTAAACAAATAAATGAACCATCCATTCATCACATACATAGTGTGCGAAGAGCGATTATGCGCGCGATAGATGCAAAATCCCTAAAAGAGAAAAAGGGCAAAAGGGAAAGAAGAATACAACTCTAAACATAAAAATGCGATATATGAGAAGGTTAAAAGAAGAAAAAGATTGACTAAATCAAATTTGCTCGGACCCTCTAAATCCCCAGTGGAGTCGCCAGCTGTCGCGCCCCATTTTTTATAAGAAAAATAAATGGTTTAAAAAGTGAATTTTTATTTGAAAAATGAATTTTGATTTACAAAGAAAATGAAGAAAAATATGGATCTAAATGGGACTTGAAAATGCGACGATTTGACCCAAAATATAGTTTAAAAAGGGTTTTTTGAATGAAAAATGGAGTCGCCACTTGGTATAGAGTTAAGGCGTACCAAGTCACCTAAAAATGAATTTTTAAAGAAAAAAAGTAAAAAACCCTTTTTAAACGACTCCAAGTCTACGAAAATCAGAGAAAAAGATTCGGGAGTCTCATTTGAAGAAAGGGAAGGCAAGGATAAGAATCCAAGGCATCCTTTCAACCTAGCCAAAGCTAGTTGCGCGATTTAGTCAAAGATTTTCTTATTTTAACCTTAAGATTTATCACATTTGGATGTGCTATATGTGATGCAAAACTCTAGACCTAAGGGGACATTGGGGGGCACAAATTTCTTCTTCAAAACTTGAATGGTGCCAATCACATTGATTGTGACTCCCAATAATGACTCTTTGGAGAGGTCACGAATAATGCAAAGTATGAGACTCCAAGAAAAGAAAAGGGATAAAATAATTATAGAAATATACATGTCTTAAAGGAGTGCATCATGTCGGGTACGGGGGGACTAATGTTCGTGACTCAATTTTCCCTTTAATAGAGGGAATACGAGCGTGCTAAGGCTAGAAAGCCAAACTCGTCCATATCCCATATTCAAGGGGTTTTTTCCTAGTCTAATCAAGCAAATGTACTAACCTAGGTCTAATGCTTAGATGAAATGCAGGTCTAATGTCATGTTTCATACAAAGGGATAAGTAATATACATATAAAGGAAAATACGGGGAAGGAATATATGTATAAGGGGGGATGTCATACCAAGAAATGATAAAAGATCCTAAAAAGTGAAAAATATGCATGAGAATGTAATGTAGTCATACGAATATGATCTAGCACGGGAGGTCCCTAAAGGTCTAGCATTGGACTAGCCCTTAACTAACGTCCTCTCACAAGCATTGGACTTGTGAGGGCTCGAAGGGAAAGACCATGACTAGCATTGGACTAGCCACGGTTTCGTGCATTTGCATCCATCATACATACATAAGTAAATGTGCATAATTAAAGCGAGTAGGCATGTGAGCACGTAATTCACATAACACATAACACATAAGCATGCATATCTAGATGCCAAACCCTAAGAAAGCAATTAAACACATAGCACATACGCATGCAAATCACACCAAGAAAAACAAAGAAAACCTAACTATTACATTAGGAGGGGGAAGCCTACTACAATCTAAAAGGGGAAATAAAAAGGAATAAAACAATTGAATCCCTAACTATTACAATTTTGGCATTCGAGTACCTCCCAAATGATAAAATTGAACTAAAATTAAAGCAAAACTAAGCAACTAAAGAAATAAATAAAGTGAAAATGAAATAAACATTTAAAGTCATGCAATTACACACATAAGACACATATACGCACGTAGGGTTAAATAAAGTCAAAAATAAAGGATAAGGTGTACCTCCCTTGAGTTGGAGCTCTAATGGGGTGAATTGACTTATTTACCCTCCAAAAACAAAGAAAATGTCAAGGCATCATTTTAATCAACAAATAATCACATGAAGTGGAAATGAACACGCAATTGAATCATATTGCGGCATTCCAAGGAAAGTAAACTACTCTTATTTAACCAAATGAAGACAAACAAGGACCCAATTGAAAGAGTAAAGAAGTTTAAGGGGCCAAATCATGATTTCCAGAACTTTGGGGCAAAAATTAAAGGAAAGATAAAGTTCAAGGTCAATTTGCCAACAGTAGCAGGGACCCAATTGAAAGCCTTTCTAAAAATCTTGGGGTCAAATTATGAAATCCTAAAACTTTGGGGTTAACTTACAAAGCAGGGGAAAATGGAGGGATTGAAATTGTAAATCTAGCCAAATAGTCATCTTCTCCAACGGATTAACACCAAAAACCATTTCGTTCCTCTTTGCCGACGGAAAATACCAGAAAAGTTCAATTGCCATTTTCCAAACAAAATAAATTCACACAAACTCTTTCTCACACAATTTCACGAATAATTCGAGTTCATACAAAAGGAAAAAAACAGAACCAGAAACGGAAAACAGGGACAGCGCCGCAAGCTAACATATCAAGATCGAAATTCCCCTTTCTACCATGAAAATCAAATATTGCACTTGCTCCCGGTTCATCATTTTTCACACGCAAGACGCAGATGAATCAACTATCAAGTAGAATTTTCACTCAGGCATTTCATCGAACAGATTAAGGGTATTAGAAAATTTCACCGAATTCTCTTTCACTTGAAATTACAATCAGCCCAAAAATTCTTCGGAAAACAAACATTTCAGTCCAATTTACGTATACGGCATGCATATTCAAAAATTGAGGTCAATTAGCAAACAAATTGCACTAATTGAAGCCACGGCAATCCCACTTCAGAAGCTTGAGAAGAACTGAAATTCAAAGAGAAAACTTACAGGGCTCTTGCTTGAGCGGCGGCGATTTGAATGGCCTCTCACGGTGTCAATTCACGAGCGGCAATGGAAAATTCTGGAGTTGCAGTTCCTTTCCTCCTCTGTTTTTTCAATTTTGCTTGCCGTGGATCGAACATATGGCGTGATGTGGCTGTGCGGTACTCCGGGAGCTGATCCAAAGTGCTTCACTGCTTCACGAGAATTCTTAGGCCCTCTAAGAAGTACCGTATTCTGGCCAAGAGGAGCCCGGGTTCATTGGAGGCATCAGGACAATCGCGGCAATCGTCATTGAGCTGAGAGGTGGAGAGTTTAAAGGATCCGTCTTTGCATTTGATGGTAGAGGAAGGGGAAGACAACAATCCCTTGTAATAATCTTCATCTTGCGGGGAAGCTCCGAGGAGGAGTAGGAATTGGTCGTCCTTGGCGGCGGTAGCAGCAGCGGATCTTCCGAGTTCCAGCTTCAAAACTCCCTCTGCCTCTGTTTTTTGGCTTCGTTTTCTTTGCTCCATTTTTCTTGCCGAAGCTGCCAACCGGTTTTTCTCTTTCACTGCTCACCGCCGCCTTCTTTTCTCACTTTTCTTTCCGGCGCTCCCCTCTTGCTTTTCTTTGTTCTTTTTTCTTCGTTTCCCGCCCCTTTTTCGTTCGTTCCTTTCTCCTTTTTCTTTTTCCCGAAGCCTCTATTCCATTTTCCGAAGCTTTTATTACCAAGAACCCTAGCTGCCCTCTGTTTTTCAGAAACCCTCCGTTCCCCTCTTTTTTTGCTCTTTCCTTCCTTGCCCGTCTGTTTTTTTTCTTTTTCCTCAGTCCCCCTAACCT
>NW_020864279.1:0-44048 GCF_003713205.1 Coffea eugenioides
GAAGGGACTGGAATGAAGAACTCGTTTCCTTCTGACTCTGAAGACAGGAGAAGGTACAGGCCATTGGATACTTTAAAGTTGAAGGAAAATTTCGAGGACGAAATTCTTTTAAGGGGGGGAGAGTGTGAGAACCCGTAAAACCCTAATTATTTGCCTAGGGTTTATTTCCCCTTAATTGCATGTTTTCTGCATTTTCGGGCCTAGGAATATTTTTCTGGTAGATTTTATGAGTAATTATAGTTTTTAGATGATTTTTCGAGTATTGGTGAGTTTTTAGAAAATTAAGAATATATTTTGGACGTGGGACCCACTAGTGCGAAAAGTACGGCAAAATTCGGCCAATAAGGTTAAGTTTCGGATACTGGTGGAAATTTATCGGGTGTTAAGAGATAAGTAGAGGGTGACATGGCATTGATGTGAGAGGAACCAAGTGATAGGAAAGCATTAAATGAAGTGCCAAGTGGCACTATGTGATTGGTCCACTTGTTGGACATTTTTGACTTTTCTTATCATGGACTAAAATATCCTCAAAAAATTGACTAAAAATTCAATTCTTTCTTCCTCTTATTGCCGATTCTCTCTCTTGGACAAGGAAAGAAAAACTTCTTCAATTACAAGCTTCAAAACTATCTCAATCTTCCAATCCAACCAATTAAACTATGATTTGGGCTCCAATGAAAAATACACTCCATATAGGTGCTAGTAAGTGACTTGGTGAAGTGTTTTGAAGCTCTAAGGTGGCCAACCTCTCTATCTCTCTTAATTTTCTTTGGTAAGTGATGCTTGAACCCCTACACAACCTAAATGATGGTTATAATTATGCTTAGAAGTGGCTTGACGTGTTGGATTATATGAATTTATTTCTTGGTTTTGGCTGATTTGGTGAATGTTTTCCATTTTATGATGAATTTTCTGGTTTTCATATGATTTTGATGTTTGGACTAAGTAAATGATGGTTGGTAATAAGGGGCTTTGGCCTAGTAGGTGTGAAATTGTTGTTAAAATGCAATCAATTTTGGATTGGAATGAAATGTGAAAAGTTAGGGTTCTTGAACCCCTATTCTGTCCGAAATTTTAGGTCATATCTAGAGGCCGAATTGGACTTTACTCAAAACATGAAAGTTGTAGGTATTGATGAGTTTAGTGTGCCTGCAAAATTTCAGGGCAATTGGCCAAGTGTAGAGTGAGTTATGCCGTTTTTACTGTTGCTGTTTTTGGTGCACAGAAGGTCCGAACTGCGATAGTAATTGCCTGTTTTGACTGGAATTGGTTTGGATTTTGGAGTTGGTGTCTTCTGATGAAATGTAGCTGGATGTCTTAAATAACTTATGCCTTTGGAATTTCGGCATTTGGACTTGTATGGACTGAGATATACCGATTACAGTTTTCTGTGTTTTGCAAACCGTGTTTTGGTGATTTCTGGTTAGTGTTTGGCATTTTTGACCAGTTGGGTCAGGAACTGGTTGAGTGACCTTCTACATTGTTGTAGCCCTGTCCCATAGCTTCGAAACGGTGGGTCTTACACCCCCATCCGATAATTGTAGTGAGAGTTGTGCCATTACCGCATTAGGACGTCAAAACCGGTTTTCTTATCAAGGCCTAAGTTAAAGCCTTTCTTAATTTCTGGTTTGCTTTCATGCTTGTATATGTTTATAAAACCCTATTGGGGTTGTGAATTGGTGTTGTTTATGGCTCGGTATGGTTTCTTGTTTTATGATATTGTGAGCTATGGAACGGCTCTTGACATGAAATGCTTATATGTGTGTTGTTGGGTTGTGATTGAAGAAAAATAATTAAGCCTTATGGCTGGAAAATTTGGTAAACACAAAGGGCATGCTGCCCGCATTTTTACTCGAGATTTAGAAAACTATATTCTCGACTTGAGTAAAGGTTAAGTATTGAACCCTTGAATTTCCATGCATGAAACCCTATTGGGCGATAATTGGTTTGACTTTATGACTCGTTATCGAGTCTTATGGTATTTGTTTACATGTTCTAGGGCATGACGATAGCTCACGACATTCTCCTGACGGAAGTGCATGAAATAGCACTTAATTGATTGGTGAGTGTACTACTCACTTGTGTGCTATTATATGGCTTTGATATTTGAACTTCAGATGTTGTATGTTAATGGATTGATGTGAGAGTGTACTTTATCACTCTCACTTATTGTTTCACATGTTATTGGAAAGTTATTGGAAAGTTATTGGAAAGTTATATGAACTGATATATGAAATGAAATACATGACTTGGTATCGATTGGACAAGTATCCAACGACTACAAATGTTATCATTGAGCTCAACCCCATTGGTAGTTGATTGAATCGAGCCGACAAGGGTTTGGTCGTGACAATTAATGAGCCTTGGGTAAAGTTATAAGGAATCTTGTAGTATGAGAGACTCTTGATTCCGGTATACTCGAGTAATACCACAGTGCAAGTGTTTGGAGTGCGGGCCCGGTAGGGGGATGTTTGGTGGAAGGAATGGGAGAGAAGAGGAGTCTACGGTTGGTTCTCTTCAACATTGACGGAGGGTCAATGAGGTTGGATCAAGAATGGAAGCGTGGAAATGGGCTCTTGAGAGCCGTCCGTATCCTTTTATCGATGTGTTTCATTCCTTAATTGTGTACTTGAAATGAAAGGTTATGCTATATGCTCTTAGTTGCTTATGTGGTAGTAACTCACTGGGCTTTAGCTCATCCCGTTCCATTTGTTTTCCTTACAGGGATATAATTACTTTTGGGACTGATTTGGATAGTCAATTGCCAAGTTGAGCTAGTGTAAATGGCATTTGTTTAGCTGGTCGAATGAAACCCTATTGTGTATTGGGTTCATTTTCTTTGATTGGCAAACCGAGTATGTATATTCATGATAGATGGTTTTTGGCATGACACTATGGTTGTAAAAGTTGAATTTCAATGTATATATGCTTGGTTGATGTTTGGATGAACTTTGAATCGATTTGGATTTCAAACGGCAAAAGTTAAATTTTGAACGAAAAGTCACTGGACTGAATCCGGCCAGGAATCCGGCCAGAAACTGGCCGGATTGCCGGCCGGATTGGGAAGGATTTTGGAAAAAATTTTGGATTGCTCTCGGCCTTGTATCCGGCCGAGAATCCGGCCGCTAATCCGGCCAGATTCCGGCCGAGAATCTGGCCGCTAATCCGGCCAGATTCCGGCCGGATTCTGACGTGTCCGTTACTGTTCATCTTCGGCTTTGATTTTCGTTTTTTTTTATTTTGTGATTTTGACTTGTTTGCGTGTTTTGGTATGTTCCGAAACGTTATAGAACGATGTAAACTGTACCGTAGTCCTGGCGAGAGCTGGGCAGGCAGTCCGCTAACCCCTTTGGTTCGCCTTAGGGGAAGGTGGGGCTGTTACATAAGCTCATATTCAAGAAGAATTGCACAATAGCAGATAGGACTTCAGCATGAGAAGTGTATTCCAAATCCCATTTGTACAATCAATAGTGCCACTAAACCGTAACCCAACTGAAATACAGCAAATAAGAGCCACCTAGTTCACCACCTGCACCAACAAATGGTAGTTATAACTCAATCTTTCCACAACAATTTCTGCACTATGTATACAAAGGCCACAAGCAGCAACATTTTCATCATTTTCTCCTTGGGGCTTGTTTCTTCTACATTTGCCTCCAATTCTCTTATCCTCTTCGTCAATCTTCTTCTGTGCCTGACTAATTTATCGCACCTCTCACAACTACTTGTATCGTACCACTTGAAATAGCCATAGCCATAGCCGCCATTATGCTGTTGAAGCTCAATTATTACCTCTTCAAATTTCACATTTTTTGAAATAAAAAAGGAATAGAAATTAGCAGACACTTACTTCGTAGTAAGCACAGTCATAGTACCTCTTTCCTAGGTTTTCAGCTGTCCACAATGTCTTCACTCTCACTGGTACACCACAATTACAAATCTGTGGTTCTGCCATGGAGATGAAACTCACATTTAGGGTTTACTTGAGATGAAAGAGAAAAGGAGAATTTTGGGGACCATTTGTCCCTTACATTTTGATCAACACGTAAGTGGTTTGTCTTTTTTACCCTTTAAAAGTTGGGCACATGATATGCGCGTGACACATTCCAATCAAAAATCGCTCGGAAAAGTGCAAAGGGACTTAAATTGATTTTTTTTTATTTGTTAAGGACTAAAAATGATCATTTTCGTTTTGAGGGATTAAATTTTTATATTTGCAATATGTGAGGGGTTATTTGTGCAGTTCCCCCTAAATAAAAAAAAAAAAAAAAAGAGGCTCCTGTAGCGCCACGGTCGCTCGGTGTTTCCCTCCCCGGAAAGTCGCCCAGCGAAGAATTCACAGCCAACCTGCAAACGACCAAAAATCCCCCCAAATCCCAAAATCACATTCTTCAATTCATCATCATCATCATCATCATATATATATATAGGAAGAACACATACTATACTGGTGGATAATGGATCACTACAAGATTCTGGGAGTCCAGAGGAACGCGAGCAAAGAAGAAATCAAGCAAGCCTTTCGAAGCTTGGCAATGCAATTTCACCCAGATAAGCATGCCGATTCCCCCAAACATCTTAGGGACACAGCCACCGCCAAATTCAAGCAGCTTTCCGAAGCCTACGAGATACTCACCGATGATCGCAAGCGTGCCGACTACAATATCTCCGCCTCCTCCTGGAATACTGGTTGTAATCAGAATCATGGGTACGCCAAGAATTATGGGTACGGGTATGGAGGAAATTATACCCATGATTATATGGCTAGTAGGGGCAAAAGGGCTGGTCCGAGTCTCCAGTTTGAGTTGCTTTTTCGGTTTCTCAATGCGCGGACTTTTGTTCGAACTGCGACTATAGCTGGGTAATCTTTTCTTTTTTATTTTCTTTTTCCAATTATGAATCAGTTATTTTTATTGATAATCTGGTGTTATGTTGATGCTGAATAGGCTAATTTTGTCAATCTATGTGAGATTAGACAATATTTTCGTATGATATTTGATAATTGCGGATGGTTTCGTATTTGCCGCATTGTAAAAGGGAATTGAAAAAGGAAGGTTTTTGCATCTAGGATTGAAATAGTTTTTTATTATGTAAATTTTGCTTATCCTACACTAAAATCTGCTATTGCTTCCTTAGATTTTATTTCTTTTTAGATAGTTGTTGGTGGATTTTATAAATTTGCCATTGTCAAATTGAATAAAGCGGATTGATATCCAGGACAGAAGTAGTGTAGTTTAATTGACAAATTAGGTTTGGTGTTTGGCTGGAAAAGCTGGTTATAAGGCATCCTAGATGCAATGAAGTACTAGTTTGGAATGAAGAACTTGATGGTACAGGGGGGAGGGAGGAAGGGAGGTACCCTATGATTTGCTTTTGATTTTCAATCAGGTTTCCAATAATGCAGATTAAGAAGATATATGTTTTAGTTACTCAAGTCAGTATGAAATTTTCCAGGGGATAGACCGTAACTGTAGTTTAGTAACCAGTGAGCATTTCTGATGGTCTGTTGTCCTGCTGCTATGGTCCCGTGGGATTTTATGCAAGCCTAAGCCCATTGATTTGTTCCTGCGATTGGCTGCTGTGGTTCTTACCCATTGTTTGGATGTGGCATTTCTTGTAATTTAAAAAGTTAATATCAGGTTCTAGTGAGTTCAGTAGTCAAAATTGTAGCTACCACATCCTGTGCATCTGTGGGAAAGTCAATTCTCTTTGGCTAGGCAAAGGAGAATTCTTAAGTTTTTTGTTTTTGTTTTGGATCCACTGAACCAAAATGATTTGACATCTATATGCTGTCTATTTTAGTTACCAAATGATTTAATTCTGCCAATACATGATCTCTTCTGTTAATTATTTTCTATCTTTGCTTTGCGATGTGACGGAAATATTTTGCAGTGTTTTAATAGGTGCGATATATCTCATTGATGATGGTGTAGATGCCCTGTGGAACACAAAAAATTCTGGGGTATGTTGTTTACAACTGTCCTTGTTTACTTGTACAGTGCTGTTCTGACTGTGAAAAAGTGAATAAAAGGAAATGCAATTATGATATATCTTGAGATAGCATAAAGGGATGCACTTTGAAGTGTACAACCATGGGTGGGGTCTCAAGACTATAGTTCAAAAATGGAAATAAATGATTATAAGAAGTGCAGTTAGATACCTTATACAAAAATTGAACTGAAGAAGCCCCTTTCTGAAAAGCCATTTGGTTGAGCAAGTTCAATTAGCCAAATGTGCTCATAAGAATGACAGATCAGGGACAACAAAAGACTAAAGGATATGCTGATACGAAACAGTTGAACTTGATATTAGTAACTTATTCAAGTCCTTAAGTTCCTGTAATGAAAAGAATGAAGTTGTTAAACTATTAAAAAATTTTAGATACCTTGCACAAAAATTGAACTGCAGAAGTCTCTTTCTGAAAAGCCATTTGGTTGAGCAAGTTTAATGAGCCAAAAGTGCTCGTAGGAATGACAGATCAGGGACGACAAAAGACAGAGAGCTATGCTGATATGAAACAGTTGAACTTGATATTAATAACTTATTCCAGTCCTTAAGTTCCTGTAACGAAAAGAATCAAGTTGTTAAACTATTAAAAAATTTTTAGTCAATCAACCTAAGAGTTTTATTCAGTTGCAATGACTTCAAGTGTAGTTTTTCATTGAAAGGTAAATTCTACAGGAAGGCACAATGTAGTGCAAAAACTTCACAACTCTATTGTGTTTGAGCAATTGTTGTTTGAATTCATTGCTGATTAATCTGAGTGTTCAATCATGCCGAACAAGTTGTTAATAGACCATGCATAGCACAAGTTTCAGTTTGAGCTAATTTGAAATGTAAGGCACCATAGAAAATCTCATACTAAATAGAGAAATTGAGAAACTTGAGTTTTGTTTGGTCAACCTCCCTTCCCTTGTCTTATCTGCTTTCATTCATTATGTTCTGTTTTTTGTGAATGGAAACTCTATTATTGTTACTATGAATTGAATCTTGTACAATGCTGCTTCTTCTAATGTTCCTTTGGCTCTGATTAGTTTGGAAGCATAAACTAATATTAGAGGAAAAAGTATGTGGTTGTGTTGGCCTGAAAAGGTTGTTATGTTTGACATGAAATGTTGTTATATTTGACATGAAATTTTGTAACATATGACAAATATTTTTTGGTGCAATTAGTTTCCCTTTAATTTTTGTGTCTACATTAATATTCTTAGCAAGTTTTAAACCATGTTAACTCACTCGAAAAAGCTACTATTCATCTTCTAGAGCTTGTAATTCTGTTCAACTAAATGCACAATTTGTGTTTGGTTCAAATCATTTCATTTCTTCTGTCAAATTAAAGATATTTCAGGCTACAGAAGTAATAGTTTCCTGACAGGTGTGTTACAAGCAATCCTTTAGTCTTGATTTCCCAGTGATTCCACATATATTAACTGCATCAGTTGAGTACAATTCTTTGTCTTCCTCAGCATGGATAATCTTATTCTAATTTATGTTATTCATACCCTATACCACAATGGCTTCCTATGTTTCTTTCTCATAAATGGTATCCGTTCCTGTTAGATTGATGTCATTCGCATGATCTGTTTTTGATCGGCTAGACATCCATCTTGTTAGACCTAATTTGATGTATTATAATCTCTAAAACAAGTGTAGCCTCTTCTTTTGTAGAATATTCTTTCTCATGCGAGACCTAAAGCATTGCTTAGCTTAATAATTTTGTTGACTAGTGAACTTCACTTTTTAGAGTTATATAGTCATCTGAAAGTACTTTAACACTTAAACCTCTTTTTCTGTTTTGAAATACCACCTAAGTCTATCATGCAAGTGAACAATTTTAGTTTCTCCGGATATTTAGCTCAAGGATAAATTTAAAATTGTTCTGATTTGCTGTAATGTTGTCCAGTATCGCCACATTTTTTTGTGGAAACTTTTCTTATATCTTTCAAATTGTTCTGCATATATTGTCATTTTTTTGTACATATGAAAGAAAACCGAGGACCACCATATACTACTTGCTAGCGCAGTCCACACCCAAGCAATAAGTCTTCTTTTTGGGAATATAGTCAACAACTTTGTTGTTATCCTCCAGCAAGTACTACAGATATCTTTGTCGAACATTCTTCATATCTTCCCAAATTTCCAGGTACTGTTTTATAGGATCTGGATGAATTTCAATTGATGTCTTTGCATCTTCCATCACTACTAAATACATTTTTTGTCTAGTTATGACTTTACTTGATTCTGATGAGTATTTTTTCTTCTTTCAAAAAGTAGGATGGTATCCACAATCATTGGAAGTCAACCATAGTTTAATCTTTAGGGATGTGGGGTAGAAATATATCATAAATTTTCACCTTTTTTTATTTGAAGCCAGAAATGCTCTCAGTCAGTGTTGATATCTTCCTTGCATTTGCATTTCTTATTACATTCAAACCAGGTCAATGAATTTACCTAACACTTCAATCAACTTTTATCCAAAATAGCGTAGTTTGTTGTTAATAGCTTCATAATAACATCGAAGTGGATAAATGTTTTTAGTTTTCACTGATTTAAGTAATAAATTTTTTGTACCATTTCCCCATCTTTTGGTTTTCATGACCTCCAATTTTATTTGCTTATCAGACAAAGAACAAATGAAGGATATGTGCAGAAAATATTAATGATATAGTACTAGTTTAGAATACTTGCACCTTCTCTGGCTCCTTGCCTACCAAGGAACCTTGTTAATTATTTTGTAATACAAGCAACTGAAAGAAAAGGGTTCAGAAGCCTTTTAAACATATTAGTGTAGATGCCTTACGTAACTCTGCTACTGGATTTAGCATATGATTTGTAACTTGTTATAATGTTACACAATAGGATTCCATATCAATGACTGTAAATGCTAGCTTGATGTGATAGTATAGAAGTATAAATGCTGCTTTTACTCTACGATGCACTTGGGCAATATCCAGCTTAAAACAACAATAATAGATATTTGGACTTTTAAGCATATTGTTCCTTTGGCTTTTTTGGCATGCTAAGCAGAAAAATACAGGTAATTCTACTGTTGGTTTAGTATATGACTTGCGAGTGTATCCCTTGATATACTCTTTTACTTCAAATGTTCACATTAATGAAATTAAGGGCTAGCTTAATGTGAGAATATAGAACTATAGTAGCTGCTATTGTTCAGTGATTCATTTGGGCAAAATCCAGCTGCTAACTACAGATAATAGATATGTTGCTGTAAAGCTTGTGCACCAGGTTTTTTTAAATTGAATTGAAGTCATCCTTTTTGTAATTTTTCTCATTAAATTCTTGTTGATTTTTTGGTTGCATAAAGTTTTCTGAAAATTTTGAAGTTGGTTTTTCTCACACAAGGCTTTTAGGTAAATGGGATGGGATTTGTAGCGCCTGAAGGAAATATTCATTCTAACGTGCCCTTTGCTTTCGTTAATTTAATGAACCCCCAGAAATCTTTGGAAGATGCTCTGGAATCCATAAAGGAAGCCAAAGCAGTTAAAGATAAAAGTTAGAGAACTTCATCTATTGCATTCGTCTGTCTGGAACTCCATTGCTTGGAAAAGCTCGAGCTCCCAAAGATAGTCGAGCATAGATTGAAGCAAACAAGTTAAGATCTGGGAATGTTCCTCCAAGCTTATTTGCTTCAAGTATACTCTTTGCCTTTTTGTCAAATGGGTCGGAGCTGCTGTATGTACAGGTAGAGATGCTTCAGCGTTCATATTCTCGTCTAATTTGTGGTATAATTCTGTAATAGTAAGTATTGCATGTGATTTGTGTAGCTTTGAGCATCCTTGGATGCTGAGGAAGCCCAGAAAAGGTGTCCTCTCAGATTACTCTTGAGTTTCTGGTTTCAGTTCTACATTGCAGAATATTTTGCTAGACTAAAATGTACTTGTAATAGAGCCAATTTTTCTACCTATTGCCCTTTTCTTGTTGACAAAATTCAGTTAGTGGAACAACGTATCTTGCATGGGAAAGGTCAATACGAGATATTTACAATGCACTGTGTCTCCAATCTTATAGTCGATGATTGCATTGGCTAACAATATTAAGACGTTGTTCTGGTCCGACAAAAGGATTTATGTGAAAATTTACTAGAATTCAGATAACGCTGTTGTTTACTATGCATTGCTCCGATATGGTAGGTGAATATGATTATTCTGGCTTGATTACCCTAATATTTTTTTATCTTCAGTTCTCTATTTGGGATGTACTTTTAACATTCCTTTTCGTTATCCCTTCGTTTTCGGTAAAGGCTATGTGTAATAATTGTCGCATTTTTGCAGAACAAAATGATTAGATAGCTTGGATATTCTACCCCTTTGAGCAAATTGCAGTTGAGTAGATGAATGAAAACCTTGCAAATATCTTATCATAATAGCTAAAAAACGAGGGATAAAGCGTTGGAAAGTGATAAAATTCTAAGGGTTAATAAACTAGTGGTTATGTTGCTCATGTTTTAGATTAGTGATGGGGACAATTCCTGCCTGCTCAATCTCAACTTCGGGTATCATATCATATAGTTCTTAGAAAAAATAATAATAACGCAGGTACATAGAAAAGCTGTTTATTTCAAAAATATGTTTGATCTGTTTCTTCTAATTGTTTCATTTTTCATGAATTTCGTCGAAAAGAAAATGATGAGTGAAGTTTCTATGTATTTCTTTTTTTTTAATTGGGTAAGTAAGGGAAGTTTGTACCATTTGTTTTTACTATAAGTGGGAAGTTTCGAATTCAAAACCGCTCATTTACACTCTCTTTACTAGTGTCATCCAACCCATTCTTCCTCCGGAAAGATTCAACTTAAATGTAATTGAGTGATTTTACGTTTTTTTTTTAAACATTGATGGAGATTTTAGGTTCAGAACCTCACCATTGCTTCTTGTCAAAAATATCAAAGCAAGTTGATAAAGTACCTAAATTCACAATTACAAATTATTTTAGTTCTATATTCTGGCAAGGGTGTACTGCCCAGTTGTATCAATTTATGCAATGTTATGTTTGTATGAATAAGTAGGTTCTTTGGTAAAATTTGTGTAAAGCTTGAAGAATTGAATAGAAATCAGAGTGTATTGGAAAGAAAATTATATGATATTTGATGCATCGTGTATTCAAAAAATGGCATGGTGATATTTTTTCTTAATGCTTAACATAATAAATATATGACGCAGAGATCTACTGAAGGAAAAAAAAAAGAAAAAAAAGATAGAAATCTTACTATTACCCTTATTTTGGATCCAAGAAATCAAGTTACTTTATTCATCACAATGTTCATCAGATCACTTTGGCCTTAAATTACAACGTTGATCAAGACTACCTTGGCCTTAAATTTTATTTTCTACTTTATTTATAATTCTACTTCCTTCCTCTGTTTTGGCCGGCAGCGTGGTACTCTGTCAGCTATTATTAAGGTACAGAGTCTTTGGATTAAGTTCAAACTTTTGGTGCATTTTAATCAGCCAATCAATTAGAATTGCTTTCATTTTCTCATTTGTTTCATGCATTAGATGCATGTTATTACTAACTCTGCTCTCTTTGTGCATTTCAACGGGGCAAACTCCAATAAACCTGATCTAGTGCAAAAAGAAAAGATCTGGTAAAGCTAATAATAATGAAGCCCTAGAAAAATAACTTGATCTAGTGTTGTTGACATGGTAAAGGCAAACAAAAACTTCCTTGATACGAACTCGCCCTAAGGTATGAACTCATATCTCACATAGTCCCGGATCTAGACGAAGAACATCAAGTGAGTTGTAGAATAACACTTGACTCCTATAGCCCTAGACTACGAACCTTGAACTGAATCTCAACCCACAATCGTTCGAGTAAGAGAATCAATGTTACGAGTAGAAGAACGCCACAACCAAAGTGTATACTTGATTGATAAGTTCGACGAATACTTTCGAGCAATTCTCAAGTATTCAAAAGGGACTCTCTTGGATAAGAGAAAAGTGTTTAGACACTCAAATTCTGATTTATTCAAAAAAACTAATGGAAACGTTGGAAGTGTTTGGCTATTTATAGCCTTACATAGACTCTAGGCCTAACGTGATTTGGACTCACTAATTACCCACAATTTAAATGACAAATTCGGCCCCTTTGGAAACCTAACCTTGGCCGACTTATTGAAAGAAATTAACAACTAAATTAAGCAAGGTAATTTAACATTAAACCCTTGCTTAAATGACACTAAGTAGAACGACTCAAATAATAATGAACAAAAATAGAAATTGAGCACTTAAACTTCGGTTGAAGCTTCCAACTCCACTTCACTTGACTCAAGAGCTTGAATTAGAGTATAACGAATTGTTTTGTCCTGCTCAAGCTCGTGACTAATGCTCGCATGGTCAACTCCATCGTACGTGGCACAAACTAGGGCTTGCATTGTCTCTTTAAGCTTCTTGGCATGCGTTCTAGTTATCGAACCACTTAGCTCAGTTCGAACGTCACTTGCCATGGTTTGGTCAGCTTGCCCTCTTGCATCATTCCCCTCCTCTTGAAGGCGATTTGTCCTCAAATCAAGCTCATCATCTGCAAGATAAGGGCTTAAGTCAGCCACATTGAAGGTAGCGTGGAAATCGTACTCACCTGGTAGGCCCAACTTGTAAGCATTATCATTGATGCGCTCCACCACTTGGAAAGGTCCATCTCCTCTAGGCAAGAGTTTGTTGCGGCGTTGCACCGAGAACCTCTCTTTGCACATGTGAATCCACACCCAATCACCTGGCTCAAAAATCATCTTGCGACGACCCTTATTAGCATGACGAATAAATTGAAACGTTCTTTTGTCAATGTTATCTCTTACCTTTTGGTGCAGGGCACGCACTTGCTCAGTTCGTTTCAATCCATCCATATTAACTCTCTTAGACATAGGTAAAGGTGATAAGTCCAAAGGTGTGAGAGGGTTAAAATCATAAACAACTTCAAATGGTGAGTAGTGTGTGGTGCTATGGACTGTGCGCTTATAAGCAAATTCAACATGTGGCAAACAATCTTCCCATGATTTAAGATTCTTTTTGATAATAACACGCAATAAGGTAGAGAGTGTCCTATTAACCACTTCAGCTTGACCATCAGTTTGGGGGTGACTGGAAGTAGAAAACAAGAACTTAGTTCCTAATTTACTCCACAAGGATTTCCAAAAATAACTAAGGAATTTGACATCTCTATCACTAACAATGGTGCGTGGCATTCCATGCAACTTGACAATTTTCCTAAAGAACAAATCAGCTATATGCTTAGCATCGTCAGTTTTATGGCATGGGATGAAATGTGCCATCTTAGAGAATCGATCAACAATCACATAAACAGAGTCATGGCCATACCTAGTTCTAGGTAATCCAAGTACAAAGTCCATAGAAAGGTAAACCCATGGAACAGTAGGAATAGGTAATAGGGTGTAAAGTCCATAGGGGTTTACCTTTGATTTGGCATGGTGGCAAGTCACACATTGTTGAGCAATACGTTCCACATCACGCCTTATTTTTGGCCAATAAAAGTGCTCTTAGAGGATAGACAATGTCTTAGCAACTTCAAAATGTCCCAGAAGGCCTCCACCATGCGCTTCCCTGACAAGTAGCTCTCGCATAGAGCAATAGGGTATGCACAATTTGTCTTTGAAAAACAAGTACCCTTGGGAGAGATAGTAATTCTCATGGTCAAACCGTGGAAGGTCAGTAAAGATAGCTCAAAAATCGAGATCGTTAGTGTAAGCATCCTTAATCAATTCGAAACCAAGTAAATTTGCATCAAGGGTGGTAATAAGAGTGTACCTTCTAGACAGTGCATCCGCGACCACATTGCTCTTTCCGGCCTTATACTTGATCATGAATGGAAAACTATCAATGAAAGCTGGGCGTGTGTCGCTTGCTCAATTTATTTTGTGACTTGAGGTGCTTAAGCGACTCGTGATCCATATGTAAAACAAACTCCTTAGGCCTTAGATAGTGCTGCCATGTTTGTAAGGCCCTTACCAGAGCGTAGAGCTCTTTGTCATATGTAGAGTAGTTCAATGATGCTTCATTTAGTTTTTCACTAAAATAAGCGACCGGCTTCCCTTCTTGCAATAACACAGCCCCGACACCTATACCGGATGCATCACATTTAATTTCAAACATCTGATCAAAATTAGGTAATCTAAGTACAGGTGCATGTGTGAGTTGGTGCTTGAGTAATTGGAAAGACTTAGGTTGTTCCTCTCCTTATTGAAATGCTTGGTTCTTCTTGATGATAGAAGTAAGTGGGGCTGCAATGGTGCTAAAGTCTATGACAAAATGTCAATAAAAGCTAGCCAACCCGTGGAAGCTTCTTACTTCACTAAGAGATGTAGTTGTCGGCCATTCCACTATTGCTTTCACCTTGTCTTGATCAACATGTATGCCCTGCGCACTCACAACATACCCTAAGAACACGATTTGATCAGTGCAAAAAGTACACTTTTTAATGTTGGCATACAAGTGTTCCTTTCGAAAAACCTCCAAGACAGCTTTGACATGCATGATATGTTCATCCATACTCTTGCTATAGATAAGAATGTCATCAAAATAGACTACCACAAACTTGGCTAAAAATGCACGTAAAACATGGTTCATTAATCTCATAAAGGTGCTAGGTGCGTTAGTTAACCCAAACGGCATAACCAACCATTCATATAAACCATGCTTAGTTTTAAAGGCAGTCTTCCATTCATCTCCTTCTTTCATTCTTATTTGATGATAGCCACTTTTTGGATCAATTTTAGTAAAAATTATAGCTCCATGTAGTTCATCTAGCATGTCATCTAGTCTAGAAATAGGATGGCGATACTTTACCGTTATAGCATTTATGACATGACAATCGGTGCACATCCTCCAAGTTCTATCCTTCTTGGGCACAAGTAGAACGGGAACGACGCATGGGCTCAAGCTTTCACGTACCCACCCTTTGTTTAGAGGCTCACCTACTTGATGTTCCATCTCTTTAGTCTCCTCAGGGTTGCTCCTATAAGGTGGTCTGTTAGGCAAGGTTGCCCCAGGAATGAGATCAATTTGGTGCTCAATTCCCCTCAATGGAGGTAACCCAGTAGGCACATCCTCCGGGAAGACATCTTGATATTCCTGCAAAAGGTTAGCAATAAAACTAGGCAAGGAAACATCAAGTGTGTTAGTCACATGTACTTCTTTACAAACCAAAAGGAATAGACTATGGTCAGAAAATAAAGCCTTTTGCACATCCTTGGCTTTCGCTAGCAATACTTGTTTTTTCTCCTTTTTCCCCTCTTTGGCCGAGCTTCCTTCCCCCTTTTTCCCTTCAATTTTACCTCGGGCTAACTCCCCTTTCTCTCCATTCTATCGATTTTTCCCTCACTTTCTTGCCTTTTCTTTTTCTCAAGTTCTAACTCAAACTCCCTTTGAAGAGTAGCTTGATCCTCATGCACTAGTTGAGGTGTAAGAGGCACAAGCATAATCTTTTTATTACAATGGGAAAATGAATATTTGTTAGTGTATCCATCCCAACTAACTTTCTTATCGAATTGCCAGGGCCGGCCTAAGATGATATGAGCAGCTTGCATAGGCACAACATCGCATAAAACCTCATCAATGTACCTACCAATGCGAAAATATACTAAGACTTGTTTAAGTATGCGTACCTCTCCGCTATTGTTGAGCCACTGCAGCTTGTAGGGCTTGGGGTGGTTAGTAGTAGCTAAGTTTAATTTCTCCATCATGTGTGCACTTGCTACATTGGTACAGCTTCCAGGGTCTACCACCAAGCTGCAAACCTTGTCCTTGATGTGACAACGCGAGTAGAATATATTTTCGCGTTGTAGATCCTCCATGCTAATTTGAGTAGCTAGAGCTCGGCGAGCTACTAGGCCAACGCGTTCTATTGTGGGCTGCTTCTCTTCTATCTCTTCTCCGTCATCCTCAACCAAAGGTGGCATTTCATCATATTCATCCTCTCCATCCGTTAGCACTTCTCCATTGGGCAACATAAGCATGGCCTGTTGGTTTGGACATTGGGAAGCAATGTGTCCAAACCCTTGACACTTAAAACATTTAGTGTCGCGATTTCTTGGCTTAAAGACTTCTTGATTGGCCTTAAATCCTTCCCTAGGAGTCGGCTTGGAAAATGAAGCATTCGGCTTCAAAGCTCCTCTCGACACTCCAACACTTGGTTTTGATGAATTTTGTGCAACCGAGGGGCTGATCTCACTCTTTATGGTCAAGTTTCTCCAATTTTTGGTTTGGAAGTTGGAGTTTTGGCGGGTTGCACCCCTCCTCTTGAGTCTCCTTTCCACCTTGACAGTTTTGTCCAATAGTTCCCCCATGTCAAGGTAGTGTTGAAGCTCCACAACATCTGCAATTTCGGCCCTTAATCCCCATATGAAACGAGCCATAGTTGCCTCCTCATCTTCACGAACATCAGCCCTCATCATTGCCATTTCCATCTCTTTGAAGTAGTCTTCGACTGTCATATTACCTTGAGTGAGGGTTTGCAATTTATGGTGCAAATCCCTGTGGCAGTAACCAGGTATGAAGCGCTTCCTCATGATCCTTTTTAACTCCTCCCAAGTTCGGATGGTTGGCTCCTCATTCCTCCTTTGTTTGATGCGAAGTTGATCCCACCAAATAGCTGCGTAGTCCGTGAACTCTATGGCTGCCAACTTCACCTTTTGGGGCTCCGTGTAGTGGTTACAATCGAAAATCAACTCAATCTTCCTTTCCCAATCCAAATATGTTTCAGGATCCGATTTACCTTGGAATGTTGGAATTTTCAGCTTTATTCCCTTGAGTTGATCATCCCCATGTTTGGATCGATGTACCTCTTCCCTCGGCCCTTGCTCTTCGTCCTCAAACTCTCCCTCCGAATTGGAGTCACTTAGTTCGTTCAAGGGAAGTTTTCCTCTAGTTTTTTTAGAGGACTTCCTTGATGATTCCAGTTGTTCAATCTGCTCTTGCATGGACTCGAGTTTGCGATCGAATCTTCTTTTCATTTCCGTCCACATAGTATCCATTTTTAATGCTAATTGCGCAAGGGTAAGGTCGTTTTCGTGAGCCATGTCAAATCCTGCAAAACTTAACAAACGTTAGTAGTAAATGCCTCTCCTCCCTCCCTTGCGTGTTTTCTCTCGCGCTCGTGTATCTCTCAAGTGTATAAGTCACTCTAATGCTCTCACCAACTCCTCTCAAATCACCGGATTATCCCTCTTGAAGAAGTAGAATTCCTCAATGAGTATCAATCAAACTTCTCTCTAAGTTACACCAAGGATGTAGCGTTTAATTGGCTGAAATTTGGAGGATAATAGCTGACTTTGGCTGGCTCAAAAAGGACTTAAAACAGGCTGGAAAAATTTGACTTGACTTGGTCGAACAATTAGACTCGAGATTTGGAAACTTAGGATTCAAATTAGGAAACTAGGAAGATTAAATGTGACACCGAGACAGATTTGACTTTCCTTTGGGACCTCTTAGACACGAATATATCCTGGAAAGAGACTCAAAGGCACTTTTAACCCACAAGTTTGTGGGTGGACAACTTGCACAAAAGGACAAGAATGTAGCAGAATTTTGGACACCTAGAAGTACTCTACCCGACTTGCACTTGGCTACTTTGTTTCTGGGAAGTGCTTACGAAGTTTCCTTGGAATTGTTTTTGGCAAGGATTGGTTGTTGTTTTGGGCAGTTTCCAACGGTTGCAAACAGTTTTGGAAAGTTTGGAATTGGTAGTATTTGATGGTGACTAGAATTTGTTCTACAAGCCCAAGCCAACTAGGATTCCCAAAACAAGACACCTTCTTGATCCGAATCTGTTTGCCTTTCTTTTTTTTTTTTGCATTTCTCCTTCCTCTTTTTTTTTTGTTTTGTTTTCCTTTCTTTAACGCAAAACAAATTGGTTCCTCTTTTTTTTTGTCAACTTCAGATCAAGAATTCAAGAACAAGAAACAGTTGGGACTTGTGCTAAAGGTAGCCGCTTTTTTTTTTATCAAGAATAAGAACTAGGGTTTATCAAGAATTCAAGAAAACCCTAAATTACCAACCCAACACCCCAAGATATATCAAGAACTCCAAGAAACAAGGTAGATATATCAAGAACTTCCAAGAAACAAGGTAAATATGTCAAGAACTTCAAGAAAAATAATGCAAAACAGTTCAACCTTTTTACCAAGAACTAGGGTTTATCAAGAATTCAAGAAAACCCTAAATTACCAACCCAACACCCCAAGATATATCAAGAACTCCAAGAAACAAGGTTGATATATCAAGAACTTCCAAGAAACAAAGTAAATATGTCAAGAACTTCAAGAAAAATAATGCAAAATAGCTTCAGCCTTTTTAGCGCAAGATACCAAAACCCTAGCCCCCTTTCGACAAGAAGAAACCCTATAGTTTACCCACGGTTCCTTCAAGACACGACAACTAGATTCTTTTGTTTTTTTTTTACTCTTAGACAACTACAAGAACAAGAAACAAGAATGACTAGGAGACCCAACAAGACCAAAGACACGATACAATAAAAACGAACTCGAACAACCACCAACAAACGACACAAGTACGATGTGGATTAATCAAGCCTAAGTGACAAGACAATCAAGTGACACAACTAACAAGAACAAGCGATCAGATTTGGAAAACACAAGGAAAATTTACAAGACTCGACAAGATATACTGGATAACGTCAACTAGCTCTGATTACCAGCTGATATGAACCCGCCCGAAGGTATGAACTCGTATCCCACGTCGTCCCAGATCTAGACAAAGAACATCAAGTTGGAGTTGCGGAATAACACTTGACTTCTATAGCCCTAGACTGTGAACCTTGAACCGAATCTCAACCCATAATTGTTCGAGTAAGAGAATCAATGTTACGAGTAGAAGAATGCCACAACCAAGGTGTATACTTGATTGATAAGTTCGACGAATACTTTCGAGCAATTCTCAAGTATTCAAAATGGACTCTCTTGGATAAGAGAAAAGATTTTAAACACTCAAATTCTGATTTATTCAAAAAAACTAATGGAAACGTTGAAAGTGTTTGGCTATTTATAGCCTTACATAGACTCTAGGCCTAATGTGATTTGGACTCACTAATTACCCACAATTTAAATGACAAATTCGGCCCCTTTGGAAACCTAACCTTGGCCGACTTATTGAAAGCAATTAACAACTAAATTAAGCAAGGTAATTTAACATTAAACCCTTGTTTAAATGACACTAAGCAGAACGACTCAAATAATAACGAACAAAAATAGAAATTGAACACTTTAACTTCGGTTGAAGCTTCCAACTCCACTTCACTCGACTCAAGAGCTTGAATTAGAGTATAACGAATTGTTTTGTCTTGCTCAAGCTCGTGACATGCTCGCATGGTCTCCATCGTACGTGGCACAAACTAGGGCTTGCATTGTCTCTTTAAGCTTCTTGGCACGCGCTCTAGTCATCGGACCACTTAGCTCAGTTCGAACGTCACTTGCCATGCTTTGGTCAGCTTGCCCTCTTGCATCATTCCTCCATCCCGAAATTTTCATCGCACTTCGGGAGTCCCACTTCTTATGTTCAACAATGCAAAAATTTCAAATGCTATGTTCGAATACTATCCCGCTCGATAGTAGCGGAGCTACAAGAAAGCAAGTGGGGTTAATTGACCCTTCTTAACTTTGGAAAAATTAGTTTTTAGGTTTAAAAAATTTAGAAAATTTTAAAATTAAATTTTAACAGATTCTCTTTTGTGTATATATTGACCCCCAATCAATTGAAAATCCATAATTGTTACCATCACAAGAATTTTGAATTTATATCAAGTTATTTATGGAAGTTATTTCAAGAATAAATTCTTCCAAAGTTTCCAAAACAAAAGATGAGTTTTCTTGAGTGGAATGGGAAAACCAATTCTTTCAAATTTCAAAGTTTCCAAAAACAATAATTTTTCAATTGGATGCTAAATTTTTTATTTATAATACAAAATTAAGTTATTATATTTTTTATTTATAACGGGCTATAGATAAATTTCTTAAAAGAAACTCGTAGAAGATCAAATTGATGGTCCATTTGCAAACCATTCAAAAGAAAAAAATCAAGCAGTTCAATTACTTACATTGGAAATGATGTATTTAACAAAATTGATAATGAATTAATTTTGCAACGTTTTCAGAAAATGAGTGCTCATAGGGTAGAATTATAAATATTTTGTAGATCTATTATTTCTAGTGTATAGTTAATCTGTTATTAGGACAGTAATGTAAATCAAATCATGCTAGATGATTTCTACCAATCCGTTAATGAGACTTGCTTCCATTAAAAAAATAATATGTATATAATACTAGTAGTTTTAACCTTTTTATTTTATATTCTAATTTTTTCCTTATAAAAGTTTTAATGTACTGCCAAAAAAATTTGGATTTTCTTCAAAAAAAAAATTGTACATTCTCCATTAAGATATTTTTCAATCATCATTTTACCTTAAATACGTCAAATCACTATAGTACATTTTTCTATAAAAACTCCAGAAAATAACAATTGAAATAGGTTCTAAGGTTTATTGTATTAAAATTCGACCCCATTTTTCATGGGGTCTTGAGTCTGCCCCTGTTGCTTGAACTTCTTATCCATATGGCGTGTTGGATCATTAAAACGAATGGAGTAGGGATAAGATACGTGGCACCCAAGTTTAACAAATATTTCCAAACCATTGGGTTTTGATTCAATAGATAACAAAAGTCTCTTGAAACTCTCCCGTGGATTAGGTCGGAGATTCAAATCCTACCTAATGCATCTCAGAATAAGTTAGTTCATCTCACAAGAAGTTATTGCTTTTTATTCTTAAAAATTTTAGAAAATGCAGAAATAGATAGTTAAGTCTGTTGATTCACCCCCCCCAATCCCCATACAAACCTCCTTAGTCTCCCCCCTCCCCATAGAATAAGAGTAGAAGTAGGTTAGACATTTAATGCTGCTAAAAAAATTTAACAAATATTTCCAAACTCTTTTGGGAAAAGTGTCTCGCACTTCTCTTGTTCGCGTCTAACATGACAGTCATGCACAGGTGAGTGATTGGTACAGTTACAGATCAACCGCACCAGGCTTTTCATGGTTCAGATGAGGCCAAATAGTCAAGTAGGCTTAGCCTTATCTGACCCGTTGATTTGACTGCACTAAGCTTTTCATGGCCTTGACGAGGCCATGTAGACTTGGCCTCATCTGGATTTCATATCAACAGCCCAAAGGCTTGGCCTCATCTGAGCCATGAAAAACCCTCTACGGCTGCATTTGCAACTACAGAGGCTTTGGATCCGTCACACCAGGCCAAGCCAATCTCTGTATTTGATAAATGAACATTTGGCCCCACAAAAAGATGAGAACCTGGTGGATTCTGTTCAGCGCATGAAATGCAAATGGGTGAAAGTTTTTAGTGCCACTTTTGGTAAATGATACTGACATCAATCCAAAAAAAAAAATGGCATGACACATTTGATGAAACTAAAAGAGTATTAAAAACTTACAGGATGATAACATCAACAGAAACAGGCAACAATAATTGAGCCGTGAGTGAACCTGTAGCTTTACACAACGACTAAATCATTTCTTTAGATGTCCATAGCAAAATTGACAAGAGTAAGCACAGCTCCTTCCAAAACTCTCAAGACTCTACCTTTCTGACTTTAGCTCAAGATTCATCTCAATTACCAAATTGGCAGGAATACTTAAGCTGAAAACTACTACTCATTATCAAGTTCCCTAAAGTAGAGCTCAGCAACAGGAAAATCTTGAGTCCCAATTAGCGTCTGTTTTCCACTTCTCACTTGCCATGTAACTGGCCAAAATCTACTATAATAGAGTCAATTCAGTTACTAACTACTTAAGCTCAAATAAGGGAAGAAAGGGTTGGTATTCCATATATTCATTAGGTTGTACAGTCTAAGGCATATCAAATCGATTAAAATTGATCTCAAAAGGTTTTCTCTCCATGACCCAAAAAAGTGATTGAAATCCAATTTTTTGAGCTAAATTAAACAAAAAATTCCTATTTTTTTGTGTACAAACCAATCTTGTGTAATTAACTAAGCAGTTTGTTGTTTTCCTACATAAATACAAAATCTGTCAAAAGCTTTATGGCATCTTTTTTTATTAAAGAAAGATCAATTTAAAATAGATTTTTCTAACATGTGTCTAATAGGCACTCGTTAGTACATCTAAATCACAGCTGACTGATTGGCTCTACTTTTGACGTGCATGACTGATTACACTTTTGTGGCACCTGTGTGCTATATTTTTGTAATACCCCATCTTGAAGTGTAAATATATGTTAATTATTGTTATTTCCAATGTTTTCATGATTGGCTCTTATTTTAAGCATTTTCTCACGTAATTACTTTTATTTCCTACGCTACGCATAACTAGGATTATGGACAAACGTAGGAGTGGTCGAGGTCATGGGCAAGGGACTAGGCAAAACCAACCTCAAGGGGATGAACAAGGATCGGCAACTGGACCGACCCAAGGACAAGAAAATGTAGAGGGTAACCAAGTGGCTACTGCCATTAATAGGATGACTGATATCCTTGAACGGTTAGCTGAGAGACAGGGTCCAGGGCCACTTAACCAACCCGGGGCCCAGGATAGAGGGAAAGATAGAGCCTTGGAGCGATTTTTGAAATTTAATCCGCATAAGTTTATTGGAGGACCTGACCCCGAATTAGCAGAGAATTGGCTAGAGAGAATGGTCAACATTTTTGCCGCCCTAGATTATACAGAGAAGAGACGAGTGACTTTTGCTGTCTTTCAGTTTGAGGGTGCAGCACGTGTTTGGTGGGATGTGATAAGGAGAAAATGGGAAAGAGCGCAAACCCCTTGGACCTAGGAAAACCTTTTAAGAGAGTTTCTCCTGCCCTTGGTTCAAGAGAAACGGGAGGGCGAATTCATAAAAGTGAAGTAGGAGGCGTCTAGCGTGGCTGAGTATGAGGGAAAATTCACTAAACTTTCTAGGTACGCCCCAGAATTGGTAGCCACTAAGAGGAGAAAGATAAGGCGATTTATACAGGGACTTAACGTGAAGATTCAAGAGGGGTTAGCAGCAGCCCAAATCTCTACTTTCACCGAAGCCCTAGAGAAGGCGCAGAGAGTCGAAAGTGCAAGGCTGCAAGTTAAGGATTTTCGTGCCAAGAAAAGGGGTACCTCTAGTCATCCTCCTGGACAAGCAGATAAGGGTGCCCCACCTTCTAAAAAGGAACGGGAGGAGTAGAGACATCTAGTACACCAAAAAGGACTCAATCAAGAGGAGGCCACAATGGACGAGGGCAACCGAGAGAGACACCTCCAAGTGGTCAGGCTGTAGCTCCTCAAGTTATTTGTGGTTATTGTCGTAAGCCTAACCATACAGAGAATGAGTGCTGAAAGAAATCGGGAAAGTGTTTGTATTGTGGCATCACTGAACATCAGATCGCGAACTGTCCGAGTATACCGAAGGAAGGAGGTAGTACCCAACGGCCAGACAAGTCGGTATCTAAACAATCTAGTGCTGGAGGCAATCGACCTAAAGCGCCGGTGTGACGGCCCCACCTCCCCCTAAGGTGAACCAGAGGGTTCGGCGGGCCGCCTGCCCAGCTCTCGCCGGGACTCAGTCGTTCACTACAGTCCTCAATTAAATTACAATATAAAAATCAAATATACATCACATGGTCCACAAATAAACATCCAAGTCTCCAATAATTACATGTCAAAAGCGAAGCTAAAACAATTTCCAACTATACATAAAATGATTCCAAATCCAAATTGTACAAAATATAGGCCATCCATTCACGTGAATAAGCACTACAAGTCCTTCGTTCGCCTTGAGCCCTGTGGAGGGGGAAAAAAAATGTTTTGGGGTGAGCTAAAAGCTCAGCGAGTAACCAGAAAATCATTAATCAAATCGGTTTAACCATAGTTCATTTCAATGATGTCATAAATTAAATGGTAAATCCGGAAACAACTACATCATTTGCAAAACAGTAAATATGGATTATCAATAATTCAAGAAACATTTACAATGGAAAGCGATAGTAACATTCATGAAAGGACACATTCATTCTCCTGACATTTCCTCGCTCATTTGGTCCTTCATTTCATTTCATTCACCCCGTCCCTGGCTTTTGGCCAGGCTCCACCAACCTACATAGGTAATACTCGAGTATACCAAACGTTCACCCAAGTTCCTAATCGCCTGACCGAGTCCGCTTCTGGCTCAAGACGACCGGTAACAAGGGGCAATGGCCAGTTCAGCCCAAAAGGGCTTACATTCATGCGCAAGTAACATTTCAATCGAACATTTCACATTTATCGAGGTCGAGTGCGATAAAGTACACACTCGCCTCGAAAACTCGTTTTGGAAATCATTATAAGCGCTTAACACGTTATCAACTCAAAATACAAGTCATGAAGTCAAGAAATATAGCAAACAAGGCACACTCACATGCCAGCACGCATGATATGCAAGAAAACATTTCAAAAGTAACGTTGGAAACAGTTCAAAAGTAAATAATGTACGAAACGGTTCATAAATAACTTTAGAAGTAGTTTGAGGTCACTCACCTCCACGGCTCACAATCCTCGTCCAATATAGCCAATTCCATCATTCACGTCCAAGCCTTTCACATGAAACTTAAGGTAACCAACGCTATTAAAAATCGGACAGCATTTCCCCATAAATTCATCCTTTCCATCCTACAATCAAACCCAATCACATAGCAATTAACCACAATTGCTCAAAACCAGAAAACAGTTTTGACGTCCTTTTGCGGTAATGGTACCAAAGGTATTACGAGTATCGGATAAAGGTCCAAGACCCACCGTTTCGAAGCCAAGAACCAGGGCTACAACAATGTAGAAGGTCACTCAGTCCAAATCCTAGCACAACTAGGTCAAAAAGGCAGAATACCAAACCAGAATCGTAATTACAGGTTCCCAAATCACACAAAACTGTAATCAGTCCAATTCAGTCTATACAGGTCCAAATGCATTGATTCCAAAGGCATATGTTAGCTAAGACATCAAGCTACATTTCATCAGAAGATACCAACATCCAAATCCAAAGAAATTCCAGTCAAAACAGACGATTACAAGCGCAGTTCGCACATTCTGATCAACCCAGAACAGCAACAGTAAAATCGACATATCTCACTCTACACTACTCCAAATGACCTGAAATTTTGTAGGCACCTCTAAAATGTCATTTCCTACAACTTTCATGTTTTGAGCTAAGGCCAATTCGGCCTCTATCTATGACCTAAAATTTCGGACAGAATGTAGCTTCAAGAACCCTAATTTTCCATAATTTCTTCCAAACCCAAAATTGGTTGCAATTGTCCACTTTTTCCACCTTCTAACTTCATTACATAACATTTCCAATCATCATACAAGGCCACAACATCATGATCACATTAAACCAGAAAATTCACCAATAAATTGTAAACTTCACCATTTCATCCAAAAACAAGAATTAAATCACAAAATTCAACACTTTAGCTTCCACTAAGCACAACTCAAGCTTCATTAAGTGTAGGGGAAAGTTCATATACCACTCACCTAGTAAACAAGAGAGGGAGAGTTGTAGGACACCTTAGCTTTTCCAAAAAACTTCACCAAATCACTCACTAGCACCAAATGGAGGGATTTTATGGAGTAGAAACTAGATCAAGCAAGTGTTTTGGAGGATTTGAGCTAGATAATTGCCAAACTTTGAAGAGGTTTTTCTTCCTTCTTTGCTAGAGAGAAGAGGTTGAAGACAAGAATGAATTTTGTGTGATTTTTGAGATATTTAAGCAATTGGTCAAAAGTCAAGAAAATGAATAGTAAGTCATAAGCTATTTCCAATATAATGGTGACACTTGTCACCTTTAGGTTTAAAACTTATCTTTTTGTCTCTCCAATACAAATATCTTAACACATTGTAAACTAATATCACTTAATACAAAATTCCAACAAGTTGTCAAAAATATAATGCATTTACCGCACTTGCGGGTCCCACGTCCAAAATACGCTTTTAATTTCTCAAAAACTAACCGATACTAGAAAAATCATTTGAAAACTGTATTTGCTCATAAACTTGATCTGGGGAATTTTTCTAATCAAGAAAATGTAGAAAAGGCAGGCGTTTAAAAAAAATAAACCCTAGAAAATTAGAAAATTTCCGGGTTCTCAAACTCTTTTTTTTCGGGGCGTCACAATCTCCCCTCCTTAAAAGAATGTCGTCCTCGACATTCCCTCTTGTACCAATCAAGTCAAGACATCCTGCACAAATCTCTCAAGAGTCAAATCAAACCCACAGTCCGGCATCCTAAACTTCAAGCCTAGGATACACTACAGAGATCCGAAGCCTAAGCTCTGATACCAACTGTGACAGTTCTCAGGGTCACATCACGGGGTACCTATCAGCTTGCCACCCGCACGCGGGCATCCCCTACGGAGAGTTTCGCTTCGTGACTCTTCACGAACGAGAGGCTCGGGGCTTTTCCAGACGAAGGACTTAAGGTCCCAACTGTCGGCATATGGCTCTGATACCATCTGTGACGGCCCCACCTCCCCCTAAGGCGAACCAGAGGGTTCGGCGGGCCGCCTGCCCAGCTCTCGCCGGGACTCAGTCGTTCACTACAGTCCTCAATTAAATTACAATATAAAAATCAAATATACATCACATGGTCCACAAATAAACATCCAAGTCTCCAATAATTACATGTCAAAAGCGAAGCTAAAACAATTTCCAACTATACATAAAATGATTCCAAATCCAAATTGTACAAAATATAGGCCATCCATTCACGTGAATAAGCACTACAAGTCCTTCGTTCGCCTTGAGCCCTGTGGAGGGGGAAAAAAAATGTTTTGGGGTGAGCTAAAAGCTCAGCGAGTAACCAGAAAATCATTAATCAAATCGGTTTAACCATAGTTCATTTCAATGATGTCATATAGCAATGATGTCATAAATTAAATGGTAAATCCGGAAACAACTACATCATTTGCAAAACAGTAAATATGGATTATCAATAATTCAAGAAACATTTACAATGGAAAGCGATAGTAACATTCATGAAAGGATACATTCATTCTCCTGACATTTCCTCGCTCATTTGGTCCTTCATTTCATTTCATTCACCCCGTCCCTGGCTTTTGGCCAGGCTCCACCAACCTACATAGGTAATACTCGAGTATACCAAACGTTCACCCAAGTTCCTAATCGCCTGACCGAGTCCGCTTCTGGCTCAAGACGACCGGTAACAAGGGGCAATGGCCAGTTCAGCCCAAAAGGGCTTACATTCATGCGCAAGTAACATTTCAATCGAACATTTCACATTTATCGAGGTCGAGTGCGATAAAGTACACACTCGCCTCGAAAACTCGTTTTGGAAATCATTATAAGCGCTTAACACGTTATCAACTCAAAATACAAGTCATGAAGTCAAGAAATATAGCAAACAAGGCACACTCACATGCCAGCACGCATGATATGCAAGAAAACATTTCAAAAGTAACGTTGGAAACAGTTCAAAAGTAAATAATGTACGAAACGGTTCATAAATAACTTTAGAAGTAGTTTGAGGTCACTCACCTCCACGGCTCACAATCCTCGTCCAATATAGCCAATTCCATCATTCACGTCCAAGCCTTTCACATGAAACTTAAGGTAACCAACGCTATTAAAAATCGGACAGCATTTCCCCATAAATTCATCCTTTCCATCCTACAATCAAACCCAATCACATAGCAATTAACCACAATTGCTCAAAACCAGAAAACAGTTTTGACGTCCTTTTGCGGTAATGGTACCAAAGGTATTACGAGTATCGGATAAAGGTCCAAGACCCACCGTTTCGAAGCCAAGAACCAGGGCTACAACAATGTAGAAGGTCACTCAGTCCAAATCCTAGCACAACTAGGTCAAAAAGGCAGAATACCAAACCAGAATCGTAATTGCAGGTTCCCAAATCACACAAAACTGTAATCAGTCCAATTCAGTCTATACAGGTCCAAATGCATTGATTCCAAAGGCATATGTTAGCTAAGACATCAAGCTACATTTCATCAGAAGATACCAACATCCAAATCCAAAGAAATTCCAGTCAAAACAGACGATTACAAGCGCAGTTCGCACATTCTGATCAACCCAGAACAGCAACAGTAAAATCGACATATCTCACTCTACACTACTCCAAATGACCTGAAATTTTGTAGGCACCTCTAAAATGTCATTTCCTACAACTTTCATGTTTTAGCTAAGGCCAATTCGGCCTCTATCTATGACCTAAAATTTCGGACAGAATGTAGCTTCAAGAACCCTAATTTTCCATAATTTCTTCCAAACCCAAAATTGGTTGCAATTGTCCACTTTTTCCACCTTCTAACTTCATTACATAACATTTCCAATCATCATACAAGGCCACAACATCATGATCACATTAAACCAGAAAATTCACCAATAAATTGTAAACTTCACCATTTCATCCAAAAACAAGAATTAAATCACAAAATTCAACACTTTAGCTTCCACTAAGCACAACTCAAGCTTCATTAAGTGTAGGGGAAAGTTCATATTCCACTCACCTAGTAAACAAGAGAGGGAGAGTTGTAGGACACCTTAGCTTTTCCAAAAAACTTCACCAAATCACTCACTAGCACCAAATGGAGGGATTTTATGGAGTAGAAACTAGATCAAGCAAGTGTTTTGGAGGATTTGAGCTAGATAATTGCCAAACTTTGAAGAGGTTTTTCTTCCTTCTTTGCTAGAGAGAAGAGGTTGAAGACAAGAATGAATTTTGTGTGATTTTTGAGATATTTAAGCAATTGGTCAAAAGTCAAGAAAATGAATAGTAAGTCATAAGCTATTTCCAATATAATGGTGACACTTGTCACCTTTAGGTTTAAAACTTATCTTTTTGTCTCTCCAATACAAATATCTTAACACATTGTAAACTAATATCACTTAATACAAAATTCCAACAAGTTGTCAAAAATATAATGCATTTACCGCACTTGCGGGTCCCACGTCCAAAATACGCTTTTAATTTCTCAAAAACTAACCGATACTAGAAAAATCATTTGAAAACTATATTTGCTCATAAACTTGATCTGGGGAATTTTTCTAATCAAGAAAATGTAGAAAATGCAGGCGTTTAAAAAAAATAAACCCTAGAAAATTAGAAAATTTCCGGGTTCTCAAACTCTTTTTTTTCGGGGCGTCACAGCCGGCTAGGATTTATACATTAGGCTATCAATAGGTTTCCGACCCCGCTAAGGTCATTAAAGGTATAATTGTTGCTTTTCATTGTTTATCTAAGGTTCTAAGTGACCCTAGTACGACACACTCTTTTGCAAAACCCTAGATTCATGAGATAGAATCAAAGTTTGACTGCTAATTGGGTGAATAGAAATTGTGAGATATGGGTTGGAGAGTGTAAGTTATTGATTGATCTGATAAGCATGACTATTTTGGGGTACGATATTATCCTAAGTGTGAATTTCGAGAACAAAATTCCTTTTAAGGAGGGAAGGATGTGAGGACCCGAAAAATTTTCTTATTTTTATCTTATTTACTGGCGTATTTAAATATTTATTCACTCATTTTCTTCGAATTATTTATTTCAACCATTTTAAACCCATTTATATGTATTTATGTCTCTTTTATATTTTTCAGACGTTTCGTTAGAAAAATTTATTTTTCGGAAGTTCGTTTGGTAAGGAATAACGAGTTCACGTTTTTCGAGGTAATATTCGATCTGAGAGTGCAATGATCTTGAAGATTTGAGGACTCATATTTTATTCTTAAAATAGTTATTTTTAAGATTAATTACCCTAATATTAGTTAGTTATATTATCGTTACATGAATTCTTTTTAATTTTCGCCTTATCGCGCGCGAATCAGAAGTTCGCATTTTCGCGTCAAATCAACCCAATGGAGATTTAAGAAATTTATTCTAGACTACTAAGAGTGAATAATTATAATGTTAAGGGAAGTACATTAGAGGTTTAGTGCACAAGTGAAACAAACCCGAGAGAAAACGGACACGAAACCCTCGAGCGCGAGTGCTATTCATAGTTGACTTTTGTGCAAATTTTAACCACAAATCACCCAAGCTTCTCCAAGAAGCTTCATTCATCAGCACACTCTCTCTCCTCTCCCCTCAAGCTGGCTGAAACTCTTCAAGGAGAAGAAGAAGAAAAGCTCTTCACCACTTCACTTCAAATCTTGCTCCAAATCCTTCACAAATCACCATCCAACCTCAAAATCATTTGGAAATTCACTTAAGCTAGAAGAAAGACTTCATCTTGGCAGTTTTCTTGGAGTTTTAGTGATCAAAAAATTCTGGTTTCTCTTAAAGCTATATCTTGACACATGAGATGCTATACACATGAGATGCCAAAGTTGTTCTTCCAAATCTGGAAAATGGACCGAACAGTCCTAATTTTTTATCAATTTTGAGTTGCTATATCTTGACACTCAAAACTCTGATTTTTGTTCCATTCATTGTGTTTGAAACCTGGATTGGACTTCTTATTGTGTTACAAATTTTGGAGGCTAGTTCACGTTCTGTGAATTTCGCCGAATTTCCAAAGTTTACCGAAAACTAAGACTGAAACTGTCTTGTAAGTTCAAGTCAGCCACCTTAAGCTGAAATTTGAATGTCTTCCCTTTAAAATCTTGGAAAAGTGTCTTCTAGGGACTTTTAGTACTTTGAAACTAGTTTCCAACGGTACAAAGTTTTCCAATTTTGGACCTACTGAGTGCAAGATATGATTTTTCAAAGTTGACACTTAAAAACTGAATTTTTCCAACTTGTTGGGAAATGAGATTTAGAAACTCTTCACTACCCTTCGATATTGATTGACTGTTTTACACTTGATTTTATGAAGGAAATCAATTTTTCCTTGATTTATTAAATCCCACTTTTGAGTCTTGATTTACGAGTAATTAAGACTGTGAGGACTAGTAAAATTCCTTATATTTTTCTTAAAATTTCCTTTAATTTGAAATTTATTACTTTACAATAACTTTAATACACATTCACTTCCCCAATAGCTACAAATAATCATAGAAACAAGGGTTTCCTTTTTACTTTCATTGTTACGATAAATTAGGATTTTTACGTCTTTTCGTAGTGTGAGTAATCGGTACGGAGGGGGTACTAAATTTGGCGATTAAAAGTGAGTTTTAAATGAGAAAATAATATGTGATTAGAAGTAATAATAATAAGTTAGTGAATGGTAAGTAAAAAACCCTAGTACGTGTGATTTATGGAAAAACCGTGTGAACCGACGTGTACCGTTCACTATCGATTGAACATACCATTTGACCAACATTTTATCAAGTTAATCTCATTGTTATTAGAGCCTAAATATCAGCTCTAAATCTGATCAAGGTGGCCGAAAATTTTGACTTCAAAAACCAAGAGAAAAGAAAAAAAAATTGAGATGTAAATTGGTGGTGACAAGTGGAAGAAATCCATGCATCTTTGACCCAACCTAAGACCAACCTTCCTTAGCCTTCATTCTTCTCCATTTTTCAGCATGGTGGCCGAGACATTGAGAGAGAAAAACCAAGGGAAGAAAACTCCATTTTCATCTTGTAGCTTAGCTTATTGAGTGAAAAATCAAGAAACTAAACCGGTTAATCCTTTCTTTGAGCACTTGGGAAGCTTGGTGTGCTAAAACTTTACAAGGAGAGGTGGTGGATATCTCTTACAAGCATCTTAGTGAGGTATATTGGCTGTCCATCATCTTTATTTTCCTTAATCTTGCTTAAGTTGCTACACAACTCATATTCTTGGTTAATTGATAGCTATGCAAGTAGTTTTGGTGATTATGGAGCATTTGTGAGTTAGGGTTTTGAATTGTTCAGCTATATTTCTTCTTGTTTAGATAGAAGATGGTGTGAATAAGCTTAGATAAGGAGGTGAAGTAGTGTTTCAAGCTAGAGTTGTGAGGATTAGCACTTGAATGCATGAATTCCAGTTTTTTGGTTTTGTATTACCCTGTTCTGCCCAGTTTCAGTCGGTCATGATGGAAGCCGAATTTCTGAGAACCCGTAAATTGCATTTTCTAGGTTTTCGCATTTTTCATGACTTGTTTTCTGCACTTTCTGTATTCGGAACATTTTCTAGATAATTTTTATGAGTAAATATAGTTTTTAGATGATTTTTCTAGTATCGAATAGATTTTGAGAAATTAAGAGCGTATACCGGACGTGGGATCCACTAGTGTGAGAAGTTCGGAAAAATTCGGCCAATTAGGTTAAGTTTCGGATACTGGTTGAAATTTATCGGGTGTTAAGAGATAAGTAGAGGTTGAGATGTGATTGATGTGAGAGGGACTTAAAGGATAGAGATGTTTTAAAGGAAGTGACAAGTGTCACCTTAAGAGTGGTTGTAACTTATGACAACTATTCACCTTTTTGACTTATTTGACCAATTGATTAAATATCTCAAAAATTACCACAAAAATCACCATTTCTTACCTCCATTGTGGCCGGCCACCTTGAGCAAGGAAGAAAGAAAAACTCTTCAAAGTTTGGCATCCATCTAGTGCAAATCATCCAAAGCAATCACTTAGACTTGTTTCTACTCCATAAAATCTCTTCTTTAGGTGTTAGTAAGTGGTTTGGTGAAGTGTTTTGGGAAGCTAAGGTGACAAACAACTCTTCCTCTCTTGTTTACTAGGTGAGTGGTGATTGAACTTTCTCCTTCACTTAATGAAGCTTAATTAGTGCCTAGTGGTAGTTAAAGTGATGAATTTTGTGGTTTACTTCTTGGTTTTGGATGAATTGATGAAGTTTTCAATTTATTGATGAATTTTCTGGTTTAATATGAATGTGATGTTGTGGCTATCCTTGATGATGGGAACTGATGTTTAATGACTCTAGGAGGTGGAAAAAGTGGAAGATTGCAATTAATTTCTGTTTTGGAAGAAATCTGGAAAATTAGGGTTCTTGGTTCTTCATTCTGTCCGAAATTTTTGGTCCTAGATAGAGGCCGAATTGGCCTTACCTCAAAACATTAAAGTTGTAGGGAATGACATTTTAGAGGTGCCTACAAAATTTCAGGTCAAACGGAATAGTGTAGAGTGAGAAAAGTCGAAATTACTATTGCTGTTCTGGTTTACCCGAAATTGGGATTTGCGACTGTAATTGGTTGTTTTGGCTGGAATTGCTTCCGAATTGGTTGTTGAGGCCTTCTGATGAAATTTATCCCTGTTTCTTAGATTTCAACTGGTTTTGGAATTTCTGGATTTGGACTTGTAGAGCCTGAGTTATGATGTTTCCGCTAGAATGCGTTTTGGTGAATCTGTTTTACGTTGTTGATGAAGTATCTTGCATTTTTGACCTGTTTACACTCAAAACTGGATTGAGTGACCTTCTGTGATGTTGTAGCCCTGTCTTTTAGCTTCGAAATGGTGGGTCTTTCACCCTCATCCGATAATCGTGGTGCATTTGGTGCTATTACCGCAAAGTAAAGTCAAAACCTGTTTTTTTCAGGGCCAAAGTTAATTGCATGTCCGAAATTTCTGGTTTTCTTTAATGTTTGTATATGTTTATGGAACCCTATTGGGGTCATACTTGGCATTGGTTTATGACTCGTTATCGAGTCTCCTTGTACTTGTTTGCATGTTTTAGGGCTTGCTTTCATTCCGGTCATTTCCTAGCTAACTTTTGTACTTGTACTACTTTGAGCCTCGTGAACGGCTTTTGGGAAATGAGATGACTTTTGTGTGAGATGTTGGGACTGATTTGAGGAAATAATGAAGCCTTAATGGCTGGAAAAGTAAGAAATTTAGGGGAAGTGCTGCCCGATTTTCTAGGCCGTTTGGTTCTTTTAAGTTGGATTTGCCTTTTGGTAGAAATGAAAGGGCTTTTGGGTTGTTGAACCTAGGTCTTCATGTTATCTTTTTATTCCCAAAAATCATGTTTTGTACCCTTGCATTTGTAATTATTTGGCGAGGCATACGACTAGTAGTTGAGCCTCATGTGCATTTTGTTTACTCGATTATGGATGTGAAACCTTCAATTGGTTTATTTTGATTATTTTAGGGTTTCTTGGCGATTAAGGCCAATCTGAAGTAAAAACTTTTGCAGTTGAATCGGTGAGTGTATCACTCCCCTCCATTGTTGTTTAACTTGATTTCTGCTCTGCAATCTGTTTATTTGTTCGAGACGAGGGTGTACTTTATCACACTCGTTCTCTTGTCTGTTCATATGTCAATTTACTATGCAAAATTTGAATCTGTTATCTGTGTCTATATCTGTTCGGATTTCTATGACCTATGAGCTCAATCCTGTGGCTAAGTTATTCGAGTCGGGTCGGCAAGGGCCTGGACGATTAGATAACGAACCACGGTAGTCTGTTCGGGGATTTTGGGTATTGAGACCCTTGATTCCGGGTATACTCGAGTATTACCATTTATGTTCGAATACGGTGAGCGGGCCCGGTAAAGGGGTGTTTGGTGGACGGAATTCGGTGCGAAGTGAGGTCTACGGACGCGTTGGTTCTATATACGTTGACGGAGAGTCAACCGGTTTGGATCAAGTATTGCGCTGGAAATTTGGCTCCTGAGAGCCACCTGTATCCTTCTGATTTGAATCATTAGTTACTTTACTTTACATCTGGCATGTGTATCTGATTTGTTAAATGTGAAATGCCATGATTTTCTGCTATATGTTTGGTACCTCATTGAGCGCAAGCTCACCCCTTTCTGTTCCTTTTTGTTTTCCTTACAGGAAAATAAATACTTTTGGACTGGATTTGACAAATGGTTGCCGAATTGAGCTAGTTAGACATATCTTTTGTATAGCTCATTGATTTAAACCCTAAATATACTTTTGGGTCCGTTTCTCTTTTGGATTTGGCAAACCGTACATGTATCCACTTTTGAATCACTTTGGTATGCCCTTTGGGTTGTATATGCTAACTTTTGAGATGTAAATATTTGCTTGACGTTTGGTTGGGTTTTGCCATGTCGGTTCCTATTCATGGCCGACTCCGATTTCGTTTTGTTTTATTCTGGGATTTTGACTTGTCTATGCGCGTTGTATGGTCCGGAACGTATTCGATCGCTCTAATCTGAACCGTTAGTCCTGGCGAGAGCTGGGTAGGCGGCCCGCCGAACCCTTTGGTTCGCCTTAGGGTGAGGTGGGGCTGTCACAGAATTAGCCTTAGGTTAAAACATGAAAGTTGTAGAAAATGATGTTTTATAGCTGTCTGAAAAATTTCAGTTCAATCCTAGTACTGTAGCATATGAAAAGACAAAATTACCCTTGCTGCCATAGGTATAGTTTTGTGGATGGTTTTGACATTTCCTCATTTTGGCTGCATTTTTTCACCTTGATCCGTATCAAATTAACCTTGGCCAAAACACAAAACTTTTACCCCTATGTTTCATTTTTCCAACACATCCAAAAACGCCTCAAACGGAATTGTGTAGCCTGAGTTATTGTCATTTGAATTCAGTACTGACAACCATACTGACAAGGACCTTCTGGTTCTGTAATCTGTACTTTTGACCTAGATCAATTGTGAAATGGATTGAGTGGTCTTCATGAAAATTGTAGCCCTTTGTCTTAGTTTCGAAACAGTATAAAATGAATACCAATCCGATAAACGTAGCTCCATTTGTGACTAAAATGCTATAACATGTTAAAGCTGCTATTTCCTCTTTTGGCTTCAAAACTGATATTTAGTTGCACTATTGGACTTGTGATGTACTTGGGTGATTTTGGAGCCTCATTGAAAGGCTGTGGTGATGATATTTCTTGTGTGTGATGTTGGGGCTGCCTTGCGAAAAACAATGAAGCCATAAATGGCTGGAAAATAGGTAAACACAAAGGGCGTACTGCCCAAATTTACACTCGAGGGTTAGGTAGAGGTACTCGCGACTTGAGTACGAATTCAGGAACGAATCTTACTAGAACCGTAGGGTATTCAAGTCTTGTTTCATAGAGGTCTGTAAGTTAGCGTTCGGCCGAAACTTGTACCCTTGGGAAAATGAAAATAACGACTCATAGAAATACGTTTTCCTTGTCCCTTCGACTCAAATGGTATTTCCAAGTATAATTGTTACCAAGTTTCACAGTTTGAATAGCGAGCAAGGGTCTTACGAATATTCTCCAAATGAATTTCAATTGCTTGCTTCTTGTTAAACAACACGTCTAAGTTTCGAACCTTAGTCGATTTTCAAAGCTCTTAAACGATATTTTCTCGCAGATTTGGACTCCAAGCCCGGAGTAATACCCAAACATGACCCGTAGAGGCATACATATTTTGTGAGTGCTTCCAAATACCGGATTGCACTTGATACTTGTGTTTAACACTTGAGCAATGTGATTACCTGATATATGAGTAGATTGATAAGGCAAACGTGTACTTTATCGCACTTGCCCTAATGTAATTTGTTCTTGGTCATTGATTTCAGTTGATTTGATATACATGCACATGAATTATATCTTGTTTGGAATTCCAAAAATCCTGTAGCTAGTTAGTCGAGTCGAGCCGACAAGGGCCTGGTCGATTAGATAACGAACCCTGGGTAGTTAGTGATGTCAAGTGGAGTGTTATCCCCTCGACTAATCGGTATACTCGAGTATTACCACCAGTGTGTATTGTGGAGTTCGGGCCCGGTAAGGGGTTTGGTCGGTGGACGGAGATTGGAGTTAAGTGGTGTTCTACTGGAATAGTTACCTTACTTGAAAGTTGACGGAGTGTCAACTACCAATCGATCAAGCTATGGTGGAGCAGATATATGAGCCACTATATCCTTATATGTGAAATGTGAAATATTTATTGTTTGGCTATATGAAGTATTATTACTCACTTCTTGACTTGTTTTGCTTGCTATTTCACTATTGTGCTACTTCTACGTTATTTGATGGTTAATTTGATATTTGGAACATCACTGAGCTTTAGCTCAGTCCATAAATTTTGTTTTCTTTACAGGGAGTACGATCGAGGCGTGAGATGTGTACAGACTAGCGTAGTCTAGATGTTTTGAATTTTGATTTGTTCTCACGCTATCACTCGACTAGGGTGATTTGTACTTGAATTGTAACCACTATGAAATATTTTGGTGTATAGAGCTTTGTATCTTGGTTTGTGCATCGATGTACATTATAAGTTTGAATTGTCATGTTATTTACTTTTATGGATGTAAGTTAATTACTCGAGGTACGAGTGAGTGAGTTCTGATGAGAGCTAGGCAGGCGACTCGCTAAACCCTAGGGTACGCCCTAGGGGGAGATGGGGTCGTCACAGGGGCTCTCTTTCACGACATTTTCTTAGATTGTACAAGTGTACAACCCTCCTTGTTAACGAGGGGCTTATAAGTGATAGTGTGTGATAGTAAATTATTATTTGCTCAGGCACTCAAGGGAACCTTCAAGAGGAACTCACAGCGGACGCCTACATACTTGATTTGAGCACTACTCCCTTATTTTTTATTGGTGAGTGTCAAGTGCATGATTTGTTGCAATTATGTGAATTGCTTCTTATGGATTGAATGGTTTACAACTCTTGAGTCGAGTGTGTACTTTATCGCACTCGTTCGCTTTTAATTGATTGTACAATTGAACTGCTCATAACTGAACTGTATTTGTATGACTGGGTGTCGTTGGAGTGAATCTCCTTGACTTATAACTGAACTGTCTACATGTCGTTGGAGTGAATCTCCTCGACCTATAACTGAACTGAACTGAATTGGGGGACGCCCAAATCTCAATTGGCCGACCATGCGACTTGAGCCAGCAAGGGCTTGGTCGAGGAGTTTGGTGAACCATGAGATAACTATAAGCTTGATCTATTGAGAGATCTTTGTAAGTCCCAAAGACAACCAAGAGGGGGGGTGAATTGGGTTATTCAAAATCTTAATCAGATTTAGACAATTTTTGCTAAATGAAAATTTCCTTCTTTTCTAGTAATGATCAACCAAGTAGATTAGAAGACAAGAGCAATATTGATCAGAAACACAAGTATAAACAAGCAATGAGAATTTTATTAAACAGAAAAGTAAATTGGGGAATCAAACCAAGTGTCTACCAAGCTATCCTCAAACTTGAAGACCACACACTAGGAAGAGCAACTTCTCTTTGATGGAAGACGATCAACTAGATGTACAATGGAGGGAGCACTTCCTCCTTGCCCTAAGCCTCACTTAGTCAAGCTAAGAAGTTTTACAATCACTCTGAAAACCCTCAACAAAGCTACACTAAAGATCCTTTCAATCACAAAAGAAATGCTCACCATAAATTCACACCACTTTAAAACAAATCTAGCTTTGGAGACTATTTTCTAGCTAAAATATCTCTTGAGATCTTGTAAACAAAGTGTGCAAAAGTCCCTACTTCGTTCAGACCAGTTTGATTTTAAAGGGAACCAGAAATGGGCTTCATCAATGCTTCCAACGGATAGAAGGCAGCTGAAGAGTCAACTAGCCGTTGGGGCTGTCGGACGTCCGACGATCAAATCATCGTCCGAACCAATCGTCCGATGGCATCCAAGTTGACGTTCGGACGTCCGATGCGTCTTGATCGTCCGACACCGCAGCGTCCGATCGTAGGCAGAGAGTTGGCAAGTCAGCTTGGAATTTTTCGGACGTCCGATGCGGTTGATGAGCGTCCGATGGCAAGCGTCCGATCCTTCCGGACGTCCGATGCTTCCTCACGAGCGTCCGACAGAGCTTCCTTCTTGATGCTCTTTATCCTTTCGGACGTCCGACAGATTCCTTTCGGCCGTCCGACGTGAGTATCCTGTTTTTGCTTCTTCTTTTGGTTGAAATGCATTTCATGACCTATTCATACCTGATTCTTTGATATGTAAAGACACTTATAATCGAAGAAGGTTAGATACATTTCAAAATACCAAGAATAGCAAAATTGTCATACTTAAAGGACAGTATCTTTGATTGGAACAAAACAATGACTAAATTCATTCATTTTATTCCAATCTTGTTTGCCACATCCAAAGCAACGTAGTCAGGAGATAAACGAACATATGCTTTCTTTGTTCCATCAGACCTGATCAAAGTGTTCACTTTCTTGGTTAGTATAAACATTTCAAATTACTTTGTGATCATCAAAACCAAGAATAACATTCTCCCCCTTTTTGATGATGACAAAACAAAGGTTTGAAATGAAATTTTATGATTGCAATGAAAACTCCCCCTTTCAAAATAGACAAGAACTCCCCCTGTCTTAGTGAATCACAAAATTTGAAAATTTTGGAAAACTCCCCCTCACAAGGCTGCCCATCCGAGTTAATCAATTAAGCATATCAGCCAATCCAAATTTAAACAATCAATCCAACATATCCTAACATCACCAATCATCAATCATGCCAACATCACCAATCATCAATCATCTCCCCCTTTTTGTCATCACAAACGGGCAACCAATCACATCACCACATCCACAAATTCACAAATTTAGACAAGTTCACACATCAAAACTTAGACCATCAATCAGAATAGACAATCCACAAATTCATTACATTCACATAAGCAGAATAGACAATCATTCATCAAAATATTCAGACATCCATCAAAACAGTACTTAGACATCCAAAACGAAACTTAAAATATCCATTACATTACACATTCATTGTTGAATACTACAAAAACATAAAAGAGACAAACAACATGCAAATGTCCTAAATGATGAACTAAGTGGATCCAGGTGTCCTCCGAGAGAGCTGATATTGATCAAGATCCTCCTCTTCAGTTTCTTCATCATCTTCAGCAGCCTCTTCAACTGGTGCCTTGCCTTTATCTGATGTAGAGGTGCCATGAGGAGTCACAGGGGTTGAAGAACCAGGATCCGGAATTGATGAACTTGGATCAGTGGGGTGTGACTCTTTGTCATAGGAAACTTCCTCAACAACAGGGGGGGAAACAGGAGGTTCTTTTTGTCTAGGAAGGCAGTTTGTTGCTCAGAGGACATAGTGAGCATTAGACCATGTTCTAGAAGAAGAACATGCTGTTTGAGTTCACGAAGGAGCTCAATTACTTCATCACTGGAAGAGGAAGATGCTTTAGTGGCAGACTTCCTAGGGTGAATGGGAGTGAGTGAAATGGGTGAAGGATCATGTGCAGTCTTAGACCTAAGTTCACTAGAAGATGCACCCTTATAAGCCCACAGATTATCTTTGAAAACAAGATTTTTTCTTTCAAAATACCCTTTTGTAAAGGCATAAGAAGATGCTTCTTTAGGACAAACACCTAGAATAGGGACTTTGTTAAACTCAAAAATCTTTTGAAGAAACTTTCCATAAGATAATTTTCTGCGAGAATCAGTGGCATAGCGAAGTAAGAACTTGCACATGACAAAACCAAAATCAATACGAATTTTTTCTTGAAAACAATAAAAGAGGTACAACTCCATTTTGTTTGCATCAGTTCTGTGCCCATCAGTGGGCACAAGCAGGTTTGAAATGATAGAAAAAGCAATTAAATTCACAGGAGCCAGATCATTCAATTTAGCATCAGCAGGTGAGGAAAAACTTCTTTTGAAATAGGTTAACATTTTTGTCCCATCAAAATGATTTGCAGCAGTAGGAAGCTCTTCATAAGAAAAGAAATTAGCAATCTTATCTTTGCATAAACGTTCAATGGTAGTATTTAAAATGGAGTTCACAATTTCAGAGTCAATGATTAAGTCTACCCCATTAACCCTGGAAAATATTTCAGTTGGGTCAGAACCTTTCCTTAGATTGGCAAAAAATTGATGCAACATATCAGGATAGTAGACATTTGGCATAGAAATAAGATGTGACCATTTCTGGAAAGCAAATAGACTCAGAATGGATTCTAAACCTATGGAGCGAAATTCAGAGGGGTTTACAGTTCTTTGAGGGATGACACCCTTCTGGGATATCCAGGAGTATTTGTCTTTCGCAGCATCATCAAAGAATGTAGGAGGAGGGACTGATTTAGGAGGCGGTTGAGAGGAGGTCCCCTGTCCAGATTCAGGCTGAGATGTGGGTTGTGGAGTAGGCCGTGACATTTGACCCTTGATAGCTCCCCTTTTGAAGCGTTTGGATGTCCGTTTGACAGTAGGAAGATCCTCATCCTCATCCCTGAGTGGATGCTTGCGTCCGGCAGTAACTTTTCCTCCCCTTAGATTCACCATTGTTCTAAATGTGTGGAATGGAGGATGCAAATGATGCACACAGCAGTAGGGAAGTGAATCGCACAGAAATATTGGGACAAAAACACCTTGAACGAGATTTGACAGAGCGGTTATGCAAGAGTAGGGTTGTGAGGAAAATTTGGGGATTTGCGAAATGTTACTCAGTTTGGTGAAATGATCAGGAGAAATGAAACGCAAACGATGGGGAAATGTTTTGGTTGAGTCAATTTGGGAATGGTAGCTACAGAATGGTACGAATTTGAGAGTGAGGGAAGAGAGAGTTTTCGTCCGAGAGGAAATAGGATATGAAGAGACTGAAGCAAATAGGGAAGAAAGTTGATTTAAAAAATGAGCCGTTGCACTGTCGGACGGCCGACCGAAGTTGTGCGTCCGACAGCTGCGTCCGAACAGGCGCAATCTGGAAAATGACTGAAGAACATCATCGGACGTCCGTTCATCTTCTTTCGGACGTCCGAAGACCCAAAGAAAATTAAGATGATTTTTCGATTATTCCTAATTTTGATCTTAGATGAATGAACTGTTCTAATGGCAAAACTTTCGTAAAAATATCAGCAAATTGATCTTTAGAACAAACATAATTTACACAAATTTCACCTTTTTGAACAAGATCACGAATAAAGTGATGCTTTATATCTATGTGCTTTGTCCTAGAATGATGAATAGGATTTTTGGTCAAATTGATAGCACTAGTATTATCACAGAATACAGGCATGCAGTCATACAACAATCCAAAATCATTCAAAGTGTGCTTCATCCATAGAAGTTGAGCACAACATGCACTAGCGGCAATATATTCCGCCTCGGTGGTAGACAAAGAGATTGCACATTGTTTCTTGCTAAACCAAGAGACTAAACAATTTCCAAGAAAATGACAAGTTCCACTCGTACTCTTTCTATCCACATGACAACCTCCAAAATCAGCATCCGAATAACCATATAGAGCAAACTCATTAGATCTAGCATACCAAAGACCATAGTCTAATGTACCTTTCAAATACCTAAAAATTCTTTTTACAGCATTCAAATGTGATTCTTTTGGACAAGATTGAAATCTAGCACACAAGCAAACAGCAAACATAATATCAGGTCTACTTGCGGTTAAATAAAGTAGGCTTCCGATCATACCTCTATAATGCTTTTCATCCACATGATTACCTTCTTCATCTTTGTCAAGCTTTGTAGAAGTGCACATTGGAGTTCCAACTTGTTTTGAGTCCTCCATGCCAAACCTTTTCAGCAATTCCTTGGTATATTTTGCTTGATTTAAAAAAATTCCCTCAAGAGCTTGATGTATTTGAAGTCCAAGGAAGAAATTTAATTCTCCCATCATACTCATTTCAAATTCATTTTGCATAGTGGTGGAAAACTCCTTACATAGATACTCATTAGTAGCACCGAAAATGATATCATCAACATATATTTGCACAATAAGAAGATCTTTCAACACATGCTTAGTAAAAAGTGTGGTGTCCACAACACCCCTTTTGAAACCTTTTTCAATCAAGAACCCACTTAATCTTTCATACCAAGCTCTTGGAGCCTGTTTTAAACCATATAAAGCTTTAGATAGTTTAAACACATGACTTGGAAATTTTGTATTTTCAAAACTGGGGGGTTGATCCACATATACTTCTTGATCAATAAAACCATTTAAAAAAGCACTTTTAACATCCATTTGAAACAATTTGAAGCCTTTAAAGCATGCAAACGCAAGAAGCATTCTAATAGATTCTAATCTTGCTACGGGAGCAAATGTTTCATCAAAATCAATTCCTTCTTCTTGTGCATATCCCTTAGCAACTAATCTGGCTTTATTTCTTACAACAACACCTTTATCATCTAACTTATTTCTAAAAATCCACTTTGTGCCAATGATAGGCTGATTTTGAGGTCTATCAACAAGTGTCCAAACTTCATTTCTTTCAAATTGATTAAGTTCCTCTTGCATTGCCAAAATCCAGTTTTCATCCTTTAAAGCATCATTGACATTTTTGGGTTCAAAAAGAGACACTAAAGCAAAATTGTCAATCAATTTTCTAGATGAGGAACGAGTGTTTACCTTCTCGGATGGATCACCAATTATAAGCTCTTTTGGATGATTTTGGCTGAATTTCCAAGCCTTGGGAAGATCTTTGAGTGGATCATCATTTTTGTCTTCATCTTCCTCTTCTTAATCATTATGAACTTCATTTTCCATTTCAGTTGCTGCTGGTTTAGAACTTCCTTCATTTCCAATTGACAGCTTTTCCATTCCTGCTCGAACACCTACATCATCATCCTCACACGGACTTTTGGAATTATCATCATTGGTTTCATCAAATGTTATATGTATAGCTTCTTCAATCACAAGAGTCCTTCTATTAAAAACTCTATATCCTCTTTTATTCTCACAATACCCCAAAAATATTCCTTCATCAGATTTTTTATCAAACTTACCAAGATGTTCCTTTAGATTCAAAATAAAACATTTACACCCAAATACTTTGAAATAACCAACTGTAGGTTTCTTATCAAAAATCAGCTCATAAGGAGTTTTCTTTAAGATAGGTCTCAAGAGAATTCTATTCATCACATAACATGCAGTGTTTACCGCTTCAGCCCAAAGATATTTAGGCAACCTACATTCATTTAACATAGTTCTAGCAGCCTCTTGGAGAGTCCTGTTTTTCCTTTCTACAACACCATTTTGCTGTGGAGTTCTTGCAATAGAAAAACTCATGAGTTATGCCATTATGATCACAAAATTCTGGAAAACCACAATACTTGAATTCTGTTCCATTATCACTTCTAATTCTAACAATTTTTAATCCAAGCAGATTTTGCACTTTAGCAAACAATGAAGTGAAATTCTTGAATGCATCATCCTTATGAGCAAGAAATATTACCCAAGTGTATCTAGAATAATCATCTACAAT
>NW_020864280.1:0-30179 GCF_003713205.1 Coffea eugenioides
GATTTTTGCGGGATGTCTTGACTTGATTGGTACAAGAGGGACTGTCGAGGACGACATTCTTTTAAGGAGGGGAGATTGTGACGCCCCGAAAAAAAATGAGTTTGAGAATCCGGAAATTTTCTAATTTTCTAGGGTTTATTTTTTTTAACGCCCGCCTTTTCTACATTTTCTTGATTAGAAAATTTTCCAGATAAAGTTAATGAGCAAAAATGGTTTTTAAATGATTTTCTAGTATCGGTTAGTTTTTGAGAAATAAAGAGCGTATATCGGACGTGGGACCCGCTAGTGTGGAAATTCGGAAGAAATTCGGCCAAAAAGGTTAAGTTTCGGATACTGTGTAAAATTTATCGGGTGTTAAGAGATAAGTAGAGGATGTGAAGTGATTGATGTGAGAGGAAAAAGAAAAGATAGGATTGCATCAATGGAGGTGACAAGTGTCACCATTGTATTGGAAATAGCTTATGACTTACTATTCATTTTCTTGACTTTTGACCAATTGCTTAAATATCTCAAAAATCAACAAATTCATTCTTGTCTTCAACCTCTGGCGCGATGTCTCTCTCTAGCAAAACGAAGGAAGAAAAACCTGCTTCAAAGTAGGCAATTATCTAGCTCAAATCTCCAAAACACTTGCTTGATCTAGTTTCTACCATAAAATCCCTCCATTGGTGCTAGTTGAGTGATTTGGGTGAACGTTTTTTGGAAAAGCTAAGGTGTTCCTATCAACTCTCCTCTCTTGTTACTAAGGGAGTGTTTATGAACTTTCGCCCTACACTAATGAAGCTGAGTTGTGCTTGTGGAAGCTAAAGTGTTGAATTTTGTGATTAATTCTTGTTTTGATGAGGTGAAGTTAATTTATTGTGATTCTTCTGGTTTAATATGATCATGGTTGTTGTGGCTGTTTGAATGATTGGCAATGGCCTAAATGACTCAGTAAGTGTGTAGATTGGTAAATTGGCAACCAATGTTGGGTTGGATTGAGAAATGTGAAAAAGTTAGGGTTCATACCCCCTTTTCTGTCCGGTGTTGGATCATATGGTTAGAGGCCGAATTGGCCTTCTTAAAACATGAAAGTGTAGTATTGATGTTTTGAGGTGCTAAAAGTTCAGGTCATTGAGTAGTGTAGAGTGAGATATGTCGATTTACTGTTGCTGATTCTGGTGATCAGAATGTGCGAACTGCGATTGTAATCGTCTGTCTTTGGACTGGGAACATTGCTTTTGTGATTTGGATGTTGTGTCTTCTGATGAAAATGTAACTTGAGTGCCTTAGCCTCATATGCCTTGGAAATCAATGCATTGTGACCTGTATAGACGCGAGTGGACTGGATTACAGCATAGTGTGATTTGTAAACCCTGCAATTACGGTTCTGGTTTGTTATTTGCATATTTGAACTTAGTTGTGCTGGGATTTGGACTGAGTGACCTTCTACATTGTTGTAGCCCTGGTTCTTAGCTTCAAAATGGTGGGTCTTGCACCTTCATCCGACAATCGTAGCGCCTTTGATACTATTACCGGAAAATGACGTCAAAACTGTTTTTCTGGTTTGAGCTAAGCTTTCATTTCCAGACTTTTCCCTAGCTGGACTTGTACTAGTACTACTTGGAGCTTGCTGAATGGCTATTGGATGAACTTGTTGTTGTGTGTGTACCTTTGGGACTGATTTGAGGAAGTAATGAAGCCATGATGGCTGGAAAAGTTAACAAATTCAGGGGAAGTGCTGTCCGAACTTTGAAGGAACTCGTTTGCATTGAGTTTGTGATTTAAGACTTGGATTTGAGCAAGGCAATGATATTTGATGGATGATTTCTGAGCCATGGAGGTGAGTGACCTCAAACTGTTTCCAAATTTACTTTTGAACCGCTTTCCTGTATTATCTACTTTTGAACTGTTTTCAAAGTTACTTTTGGAACTGTTTTCTTACATATCATGCGTGCTTGCATCTTAGTGTCTTGTTATTATTGATTTTGCTTTCAATGATTGTTAAAACGAGTTTTCTAGGCGAGTGTGTACTTTATCGCACTCGACCTAAATAAATATGAAATTTTCAATGATTAGTGATTAAATGCTACTTGCGCATGAATGTAAGCCTTTTGGGCTGAACTGGCCATTGCCCCTTGTTACCGGTCGTCTCGAGCCAGAAGCGGACTCGGTCGGGCGATTAGGGACCTGGGTGAACGTTTGGTATGCTCGAGTATTACCTTGTAGGTTGGTGGAGCCTGGCCAAAAGCCAGGGACGGGGTGAATGAATGCACGAATGAAACTGTCGCGCCCCACTTTTTTGTTTCGTTTTTTTTTTTTTTTTTTTTTTTGAAATGGAATTGACCCAAACAGGAAATTAAAACGGGACTGACCCGAGCAGAAATTTAAAATTGGGACTGACTAGAGAAGGAAATTCAAATCATGGGACTGGCCCGAACAAGCTTTAATCGCGGGACTGACCCGAATAAGCTTTGAATCGTGGGACTGACCCGAATAATATTTGAATCATGGGACTGACCCGAATGAGCTTTTGAATCGTGGGACTGACCCAAATGAGCTTTTGATCGAGGGACTGACCCGAAAATGCTTTTGATCGAGGGACTGACCCGAATGAGCTTTTGATCGAGGGACTGACCCGAATGAACTTTTGATCAAGGGACTGACCCGAAAATGTTTTTGATCGAGGGACTGACCCGAATGAACTTTGATCGAGGGACTGCCCCGAAAGAACTTTAATCGAGGACTGCCCGAAAATGCTTTTGATCGAGGACTGACCCGAATTGAGCTTTTGATCGAGGGACTGACCGAGAAATGGTTTTGATCGAGGGACTGACCCGAAAACTTTTGATCGAGGGACTGACCCGAATGAACTTTTGATCGAGGGACTGACCCGAAAATGCTTTTGATCATGGGACTGACCCGAAAATGCTTTTGGTCATGGGACTGACCCGAAAATCCTTTTGACAATCGGTCAGTGGGATTAAACCCGAGCCTGCCGTAATAAAATCTGTGTTGATTTTTGATTGATGATTTTTCCTTTTTTTTTTTTTTTTTTTTGACTTTTGAAAATCTTTCCAAAAAATTAATTTGCCTCAGTATGATGAATTTTTGCAATGTGAGTCCAGAGTTGATTCTGTATCGCCATGCTGTTGCATTTTTTGATGAAATTTGCTTGCGACATTTTCAATCTGTCTTTGTTCACCGGAGGACTCTTTCCGACACCTATTCCAGTGCGAGGTGTGCTTACTTTCATCTGTGTATGCAATTTTTCTGCAAAAGAGAAAAAAACAAAGAAATTGCCTCCATCATTTGATCCGTTTTCCTTTGAGAATCGTGTAAACATGAGTCTTTCAACGCCTTTATCAACTTTTGCTGCGGCAGTCGATTGAGTTGGATTTTTCACCCTAAGGCTTTTTCGATTTACAAACTGATCAGGTATGTGCTTTGCCATATTGTGAAGTCTGCGTAACTGACTTTGTTGAACCTTAACCCTTTTCAAAAGATGACTGAACCCAAGTATGCTTCGAATAAACCACGGGGATTGTTATTCACCAAAATTCAAAGATAAAGAATGAAGTATGCAAGAAAATTCACATGTCATGAAAGAATAAATATGCACAAGAATGCACACATAACCATTTGTGCTTAAATTCTACAAAAATGCCATGAATGCAAGTAATTTGGAAAAATGAGCTTCCTAAGAATGTATTTGCAAAAGAATGTTTTACAAAATGACACAGTTTTGGCCAACAAATGTCATATTCAATTCTCTGGACATCTTTGTTCTGGAATTCAAAATTGACAGAAGTATGACAAAAATGAGGAGAAATCCAAATGGATCAAACCACCAGTTGTTCCTCCTTGTGCTTGCTCATGCGGAAATCCTACCTTGGCGCCCTTTCGGGTTTTCACCAAGGTTGCCCCTACTCCTTTTCTTTTGTTTTGTTTTTGTTTTTGTTTTTCTCTTTTCCTTTTCTTTTCCTCCTTTTCTTTTGAGGTGCCCTTTCGGGTTTTCACCTAAAGACGCAAATGAAAGAGCTCAACCATGATCGACTCAGGAGTATGAGTTGAAGATTTCTGGCATCAGTAAAATGCACTTCCCTTAGAAGTTTAGGCGAAGGCATTATGGACATCACTTGTCAGTTGATTAGCAAACTTTCCAATAGAAATACTGCAAGTGACGAAAGCCAGGACTTTGGGCTTTTGTAATGGGGTCAGGTGGGGTATGTCAAGAAAAGTTAAGGCTTGAAAACAATTTGCTCTTATGAGAGGTGAAATAACCTGAGATTGCATCATTTGAAATCATCTTCAATTTCGAACGAAACTGAGGGAAATTTGCCCCAGTTCGATTGAATCCTCTCTCCTTGCATTTTCATTGCATTTTCCTCACTTTTTGCATTTTTCTTCAAAGCTAAATTTGCCCCGGTGTGGGGTTTATTGTCTTCCATCTTTCTTTCAAAGATAAATTTGCCCCAGTGTGGGGTTTTACCTTTTCTTTCGGATCGTCTCTGTTCACAATGAATTTGCCCCAGTGTGGGGCTTGCAATCCTCAGGGGCTGCCAAACGAAAAAACTATTGTTCTGATAGCTCAAAAGGGATGACTAGGGATGAAATGTTTTGATTGGAAAAGAAGATGGCCTGACTTTTGTTTCGCCCCTTGCATGATTTCCAAAAGAAATTTGCATAATCAGAAATAAAACTTCTTACACATGTCTGAGTTGATAGGTTGAGAGACTGTTTGTCCGTCCATCTCTTCAAGGATAAGTGCTCCACTCGGTAGCACCTTTTTGAATGACAAATGGCCTTACCAGTTTAGGCCAAATTCGTCTTTGATTTCATCTTGCATTGGCAAATCTCGCTTTAACTCATTGTCCTTCTTCTCTAAAGGACCGGTGGCGGACCTTTTTGTTATGAACACAGGCCATACGACATTCAACTGCTTTTCATCCATCAAAATCAATCGTCGGTGACGCTGCTTTAACCAATCAGCTTAGAACTTGGCAGAGGAGGGATTTCTTGATGAAAGGCTTTCTTAACGAAAGGATTTTCAATGAAGAGCTTTCTTAATGAAGGGATTTTTCAATGAAGGATTTTTAATGAAGGGATTTTTGGCCTTCTCAAAGAAGGGATTTTTCAACGAAGGGATTTCTGACCTTCTCAAAGAAGGGATTTTTCAACGAAGGGATTTCTTAATGAAGGGATTTTTAGATGAATGGTATTATCGGAATCCAGAACAGTGATATTCAAAGGGTCAAATAATTTCATCTTTGGCCATTTAAAAGAATTAAAATTCAGGACAATAATCAAATAAACAAATTGTGCATTTAATGGAAAAACTAATCAAAGCGAAAACAAGACAAAAGCTTAATTGCGAAAGATGTTTTCATGAAGCTATTCACATATGCAAGAAATGGTTTTTGTGAACTTTAGTAAATAACAACCCCTAGATTTACCGAAATTCCCTTCGTGAGGGAAGATACTCGGCCATCCAAATTGTGCAAAGCTCCTTCAGGATTTTCAAATTTCGTCGTTGGAGGTGGATGCCTCGAAGGTGTCCTGGTGTTCAGGAAAAGGATTTGTACTTATGATCGGCCCTTGTTCACCTCTTTTCCTTAGCACTATTTCTCCTGCCTCGATCATGTCTTGGACTTTGTGCTTAAGTGCCCTGCAATCGGCGGTTGAGTGGCCAGGTACTCCCGAATGATAGGCACAAATAGCATGTGGATTGTACCCAGCAGGCATGCCATGAAGGTAAGTTGGAGGGGGAATCACGCCTATTTTGTTGGCAACCTTCAATTGCTCATACAATTGGTCCAAAGGCCTGCCTAGGTTGGTGAAGGTTCGAGTACGGCTTTGATTGTAGGTTTCAGTGGGTCGGGGATAGTTGTAGGTGGGTCTATTTGGTGGGGGAAATCTTTGGTGGTAAGGAGGCCGAGGACGAGCTTGTTGAAAGCTTGGTTGAGATATTTGGAAAGGGGTTGTAGGCGGGTTGGCATAAATTGGGCGAGGTCGAGGATGAGTGATATTGGTGTGGTAAACAGGATGAGGATTTGAGTAGTAGGAGTAAGGGTTTGAGTAGGTAGGGTATTGTCGAGGTCTGGGTCTTGGGACAGGGTTTTGATTCCAGGTGAAGGCAGTTTCCCCCTCTTTCTTTTGGAATTGCGGGTTCTTCCCACTAGTCCCCTGACCTTGCAAAGCATCCAACTGTGACTTGAGGGTAGAGACATTAACAATCTTCCCAGCTTTTACGAAATCATCAAATTCCTCAAGCTTATTGACAATAGCAGCGAACGAGCATCCAGTCATGCGAAAAATTTCTTCGAAATATGGAGGATCATGTGCCTTAATGAAAGTGCGTATGATTTCGTCCTCAGTCATTGGTGGCTCGACTTTGGCAGCTATTTTCCTCCATCTCTTGGCATAAGTCTTGTGATCCTCGGAGGGTTTTCTTTTTGTTCCTTCCAACGTATTTCGTGTTGGAGCCAGCTCGCAGTTATACTCATATTGCCTTACAAAAGCATTGGACAAGTCAATCCAGGTTTTTACTTCTTCGGACTTCAAATTTGAGTACCAATCGAGGGCATCCCCCTCCAGACTTTCGGGGAACAACCTTAGAGGCAGGTTCTCGTCGTCTACAGGCTTTCCCAACTTGTTAGCAAATAGTCGGAGGTGTGTCTTGGGATTACCCGTCCCATCGTACTTGTTAAATTTAGGGGTTTTGAACCCCTCGGGCAATTGCATATTGGGAAAGAGACAAAGCTCATCGTAGTCCAGGACTCCTTGCTTGTTCAACCCCTGACTCTTCCTCATAAACTCATCGAAACGATCAAGGCGTTTGAGCAGCTTTATATCAACGGGAGCAGAAGATTCCCCCATTTCTGCCTTGGTTTGAACAATATGGTCTGGTAGGAATGGCTCAGCAACAGGGTAATAAAAGGTATGTGGCTCAGGTGGTATATTTGAAGTGATTTGGGGTGGTGGACCTCGCGTGTGAGTAAGAAAAAATGAAGGATGAGGAGGGTAAGTGTATGGCAAATTTGTGGTGGGATAGGTGAAAGTTTCTTCGGGTGCAATAGGAAATGATGGAGTAACAGTGGCATGGGCCGAAGGTAGGACAAACGGCTCTTGCTCAGGCTGTCTGGCGGGTACAGGTTCGGGTTGAACTCCGCTGCTAATTAGCTCATCATTCAACTTCCTTTGGGCGGCCATCTCAGACGCCATCTCTCCAAACTTGGTAAGCATCTCAGTCAACTGAATCCCCAAACTTGCAGTCTCGGGTTGAGCGGTAGTAGCAGACCTATCTGACTGTTCCGGTTGTGAACTCATGTTTACACGACTCCTCTGGGCTTGACTACGGGATCGCGTTATGATGGGGCTTCGACGAGAAGCTATATTTAAATATTACCTGAGAATTTTTGAAAGATTGCCTTTAGATTTAACCCTCGCTTAGTTATTCCAATAAAAACAAAGAAAAAGAAAAGAAAAAACAAGAGTTAGTAGATATTCAGAAAATTCGGATGCATGTCCTATGGGGGAACCCTTTTGTGCCAAGGGTAGGCCTAGCATGAAAATGCAGTCCTCCAGAGCAGGCACTATACAATACCTGATGGATCCGATCGACTGATCGTGTGAGGAATGATTTGAAAATTTTGGCCACTTGGAGTGAGAAGAGACATTTGCCCTAAAACATGAGGACGAAGTCGGAACGGATTGCTTGCTTTGATCTACACATAAAATGATTTGTGAAAGGGATTGCCATGTCTCGATTAATTTATTCAATGAACCCTAAAGGGGAAAAAGCGAGTCAAATGGATAAAATTGGTGATTTATTCAAAATCGACCGATTTACCTAAAAATAGGTAAGCTGGATAACATTGACGATTTATTCAAAATTGATCGAATAGATAGACTTGGTCAACTGAATTGAATGAAATTGATGATCTCTTCAAAATCAACTTGATTTCGCCCTAAAAATGGGTAAATTGGCCAAAGAGATGAAATGGAGTTAATGATTTATTTTAAAAATCGGCCAAATCCCTAAAAGGGTAAATTGGTCAAATGAATTGATTTATTCAAAAATTGACCGGATGACCCTAAAAAGGGTAAATTGGTCAAATGAATTGGATGAAATGAATTTATTCAAAAATGATTAGATTGAACTAAAATTGAATGAATTGACAAAAATGGATTGGATAAAATGGATGATTTGTTCAAAAATCGATTGAGTTCTCTACCCATTGGGTAGTTTCAAGAAATCATTACAATGCCTTAGTCTATGAGCCTCCTAAAATCAAGATTTGGCCTCCATTGATTTATCGTCTCAATAGTGAAGAATTATTTGGGTTTCTTCAAATTAATGTCCTTTACGCAAGGGATTTTTACCAATTTTGATAAAGTGGCCAAAAGGTGATTATTAGACGCTCATATTCCAAAGATCGCTCTATGAAAATGATCGGATCCTACCTTACCTTGTGCACTACCCCTTTGGATGATACAAAAAATGTAAACGTGCAAGTCTCCTTGGATTAAGTATCCGAGACATATGGTGGCTTATTCCTAAACACGGGATCCCCTAAATGGCATTCCCTTCCTAGGGTGGATGCGTGATGCCAGTTTATTAAAAGCAGTAAGATATGCAATTTGAAATGAGACATGACCTAAGGAACCCTTTATCTGCCAGGGTAGGCCTAAAATGGTATGGCATTATTAATTTATGAACGAAATATACCACAATTTTTAAACATGCAATAGCCTATCTATAAGGGTATGTCCTAAAAGAAGGTCATGCCCGACCTCTTATTTCCTAACGTTTGTGAATGCAAAGGCAAGAGACAAGGAAAGTTAGTTCAACACATAATCACATAACACGTTGGACAATTAAATGATATAAAAAGTAGGAAAAGTAAATAAGGAAAAGGGTGGGATCCCTCCCCTCGTGAATGGTGTCCCTACTAGGGCAAGGCAGACTCTACCCTAGGTGAACTATATGGATGCATGCGGTTGGGGTTTACTAATGCATCTAGACTCGATAAGCTCAGGTCCCCAAGCCTTCAGACTCGTGGCCAAGGGTCATCAATCCCAAGGCCCTTTGTCGGTGGCTCGAGCGATTCCCCAAACACCGCTACGCACACGTCGTGTTACGGCTGCATGTTTGAGTGAATCTATAAAAAACCCTCAACCTTCGACTAAAAACTAAAGGCTATCAACCCAAAGTTTAAAGCGGAAGATTGAGTGACCCATTGGATCGTGCTACGCACACGTCGTGTCACGATCACACGTCCAAGTGGGTCTCCTAATCCTAATAGGGTGGAGTGGCGTGACAAGCCACTAAAAAGAAAATAAAGAGGGATGAATAATAAAGCGTATGCGCGTATGATAGTATACGTTTTGGAGGGGAGGGATCGAGAACCAACGCGTGGCTCCAAGGGTGACACACACCCCCCCCAAAATGCAAATGCAAAGCGCGAGATAAAGCAAGTACAATCATACATCCCATCATCCAATCATACATACGTGAGTGAGGGAGTAGTTTGATATGCGCGTACGTGGCAAAAAGTCCTAGAAAGGGAAAATGCAATCCTAATATCCAAATGCTATACATAAAAAGGGTAGAAAAAAGGAAAAGAATGGCTAAATCAAATGCTTGGACCCACTTAGGAAGTCCCCAGTGGAGTCGCCAACTGTCGCGCCCCACTTTTTTTTGGAAAAAATAAAATAATTGTTTTTTTGTGATTTTATTGGTTTGGAAAAAGTGAAATTTTTGATAAAAATAAAAATGGGTCTAAATGGGACTTTTGAAAATGCGACGATTTGACCCAAGAAAAATAGTTCAAAAAGGGTTTTTTATATGAAAAATGGAGTCGCCACTTGGTATAGAGTTAGGGTGTACCAAGTCACCCAAAAAGTGAATTTTTTAAGGGAAAAAAATAAGAAACCCTTTTGAACGACTCCTAGTCCACGCAAACAAAGAAAAAGGTTCGGGAGTCACATTTGACGAAGGGGAAGGCAAGGAAAAAAAATCCAAGGCACCCCTTCGACCTAGCCAAGGCTAGTTGCGCGATTTAACCCTTATTTTCCTAATTTTTCTACCCAAAGTATGTATTTGCAATTTGGACAAAGACTAATGAATGAGAAATGCAATCCTAAATTTTACGATGTCTCTCGTGAGGTTTTTGGTCCCAAACCACATGAATTGTGGCGGCCAATAAAGGGAAACCTCATAGAGGTCGATTGATGCAAATGGTGACTCAAGTGCAAGTGTGCAAGTGTATGAAAAGATTCATGTATGAAATGGTGTAAAAAAACAAAGTGTTTGTGTGCGAATGTGTAAAGAAAGTGCATGTGTGAATTTGTATGAAAATCAAAGTGTTTGTGTGTGCAAGTGAATGAAGATAGAATCGTACATATATAAGTGAAACTTGAATTTCATTTGTGAAAGTAAAGTAAATAAATGATAAAGATGTAGTGAAAAATATGGATTGAGAAATGTAAGAAAAATGTGATTAAAAGAGTATGGAAGTAATAAAAATGAAAATATGACCCTAGGGGAATGCAACAAGTCGGGTACGGGGATTGACTTCTAACTTTTCGACTTCGATTTTCCCTTTGATTAGAAGGCGAAACTAGCGTGCTAAGGCTATTGAGTAGCCACACTCGCTCGTTTCCCTTACCCAAGGGGGTTTTCACGCAAATGAACCCTAACTAGCATGAGATGCAAGTCCTAAAATGAAGGGGAAGGGGTTTTGAGGAACATACCAAATGACAAACTAAGGAAAAATACGTGATATGTGGTGATCATGCACTTAATGAAAAAAGGAAAAAAAGAACCTATTGGGTCTAACATTGGACTAGCCCATTCTATGAATTCCGACTAGCGTTAGACTAGTGGAAACGATAAAAGAAGCCACAACTAGCGTTGGACTAGTGTGGTGACGTACATTCATCCATTCCATTCATCTATACTACAAAAAGCGAGTAGACATGCAAATCACCTAAATCATGTAGCACTTATCATGCTCGACTAGATGCAAGATCCTAATAAAGCGTTTAACATATAACACATAGGCATGCAACCATTACATTTGCTAACTAAAACAAAGGGGAAAGGGAAAATGGACCAAATTACTTGCTACGCCCTATCTATTACAAGCCAAGAGGTGTACACATACCCCATGAATAAATAAAAGAAATACTTAAAATGAAAGGAATTAAAGCAAATTTAAGAAAGCCAAGTAAACATGTAATTCTCAATTAGCACATTAGTCCACATAGGAGAGAAACAAAAGGGGTAAAAGAGATTATACCTCCCCGTTGGTGATACTAAGGGAGTAAACAAACTCAACTTGGCTAGATTCAACCAAGAAAAGACTAACTTAGGCTAAAATCACCAAAAACAAAAGATTAATGCACCAATTTAGTGATAAGATATAAACTAAACAATTTGAATCCATCAAAACATCAAACTTTCCCTCCATTGCAACTCAATGAAGTCAAAACTACTTAAAGACCAAGGCAAAAGGCATGATCATCCGATTCCCAAGCATAACATCTACTAAAGACCCAAAAGCAAGCACTACTCAATCATTTGAACTTAATTGAAACATTAAAAAAAAACACAAAAAGTTCTCCAAGTAAATAACAAGATCCAAACAAACATTTATGGAAATTCGAAGGTCCAAGAATGAACAAGGGTCCATGAATGATTTAAACATGCATTTTGAAAACTCAATAGCAACCATTAATCAACCAAACCAAATAAAAACCAATTGAAAAATTTAAGAGCTTCAAAAGTCTCAAAACAATGAAAAGCCAAATGATGACTCAAAATACACCCACCTTAGGACCTAATGCAAGAAAAAGAAATGTAATTGGGCCATAATGCATTGCTGCAAAAGATCTCAGGGACCCAATTGATTAGTTTTTCTCAAATTTGGGTCATAGTAGAACAAGGGGAGACTTGGGGGGGTTAAGAGACAATTCTGAAATTATCCATGCATGCAAAACACGTAGAAGCCTTTCATTTCTGCGCCAATTCAGCTGCATTTCCTTCATGTTTCACTCCCAAATGCCAACTCTACATCCAATCACATACCCTAACCAAAGCTAACATCCAAAACTTTAAACTAGACAGTAAAAACATAAGTTTAACATCCCAAATCAGCAAAGACAAAGGTGGAAATCATTCAAACATTGAAGAATGAACATGCAAACATTGAAGAATGAAAACTGCTATAGCTGAAAGTGAAATCTGCTGCATTTTTACTTGCAAACTGACTCAAATTTTCTGGTTCAAATACATAACTTTGACCAAGATTAAGCAACAAACAACTTTAGCTTGAGCAACCATGATCCAAGCAAGCAAACAACCCAGAAAAACATCATATTCAGGTCTGAAATAACATGCAAGCAACAATAAAAGGTTTCAGCTTCAGCAATGTTTCCGGCCAAACAACTTTGCAGCAATTTTCTTATAAACTCAGATTCTTATCACAACCTTGATTAGATGTAATTAAACTCAACGTCACAACTTTAGACCAAGCCCACAACTAAACCCACCATCATAATCCAAACAAACAAGAAACCCAAGAAGATATCATGCAAACTTCTGGAATAAACATGCGTGCAACAGATTTTTGTTTCACTCAAAATTCTGGTTTACACACAGCCAATTAATCTCATGCAGGGCTTAATCATCCAGTATTTAGTTAGCTAAACACACAACCAAGTGAGGATCAAGCACTTTCCAGCAAATTTCATACTAAAATACCCAAAACAACTCCATCGGCTAAGCTGGAAGATTGGTTTAACAATCCAGCAACATCCAATAAAATTTTCCAGCCATACAACCGAATTCCCAGCCATAAAGATCACATGCAAGACCAAATAACAAACTATCTATCAGATTGGATCCAAAATCAAGTTCAAATGTCATCAAAATCACCATTTAACCAGAAATTCATCCCAATTCTCTCGATTGACATGCATGCAACCGGATTTTTGGTATTCCCTCAATTTTCTTGTTTAATCCAAGTTAATTAGCTTCATGCAAAGCTAGATCATCCAGACTTTGGTTAGTTAAACATACATATAGCTCAGATCATCAAAACTTGGTCAACCGAAGCTGCAAATTTCCAGCTTAAACTCTCGGCAACCATTTTCTTCACAAACAGATTTTTCTATAACTTAAGTTATCATCTAGCCACACAATCCTCACATGCATGCCCTTAAACAACTTCATCAACCTATAAACATCTAGTCTAGGTCCAGAAATTACCTCAGTTTGGAGCTCAACACCCTCGGCTAGCTGCAAAAAATATTTCCCTCCTCTCGGCTGTCCAGAAATTGCAGCCCGCAACTCTTCCTCTCCCTTGCTCAAGCTTGCGTCTCAGCTCAAGGCTGAGCTCAGTTTGTGTAAGCTGTGGAGTTGGTGGTTGTGGTCGAGCTCAGCTGATGGAAGATGAAGAAGAAAATGGCATCTCAGCAGTGGTGGAGGAGGTGAAGGCAGACGGTTCGCACCCTTCCTCTTACTCACACTCTCTCGGTTGGTCTTACGGTGAAGCTGGGAATGAAGCTAAGTCCTCCCTTTTTTTTTCTCGGTCGTTAACTCCAAAGTAGCTAGTCACTCACGGCTCAAGGCAGAAAAGCAAAAATGGAATCTGGAGATATTGTGGTGAGTGGTAGTTGATATAATAGTGTGTGATAATGGAAGATGGAATGAATGAAGTGGTGCCGTGGTTATGGAGATTTTTTTTTTATTTTTTTTCACCTTAATTATTTAACAAAAATAATAGTAAAACTAAATAATAATAAAAACAACAATTTTAATTACAAACACATCGAAATAAACAAACTAAAAATAACAAAATTACCATTTTCGATCTTTTCTTTCATTTTTCATCATTTCTCATCATTTTTTTTTTCAAAATAAATTAACAAAAATAAACCAAAATGCCAAAAAATTAAATTTGAACGTATTTTGTGAACAATTTTCCTTTTTTTCTCTTTTTCCATGATTTTTCTACGTTAAAACTTAAAAATTAAAATAGAAACTAGAAACTAAAAAAACTAAAAGCAACCACGACAAATGAGAATAAAAAGTAAAAGAAATTACACCAAAAATTTGGTGTCTACAGAAACCAAATGCAATGAAATGACAGGAGAACGAATGTATCCTTTTCATGAATGTTACTATCGCTTTCCATTGTAAATGTTTCTTGAATTATTGATACTCCATAGTGAAATGACATCATTGAACTGAACTATTGTTAAACAGACTTGATTACTGATTTTACTGGTTACTCGCTGAGCTTCTAGCTCACCCCAAAATGTTTTATTCCCCTCCACAGGGCTCAAGGCGAAGGAGTGGCTTGTAGTGTTTATTCATGGATTATCTCATGTGTGGCTTGAACTTGGATTTCCTTTTGTGTAATGGTTCATATTGGGATTGTATTGAACGTTTAGAATTGCTTGGTTGTGTAATAGGCTAGTTTTGGACTTCCTCCTGTATAATAATTGTGATCAAGGATCAGAGTGGCGCAGTGGAAGCGTGGACGCTTCGCTTTTGACATGTAATTATTGGAGAATTTGACGTATATTGGAGATTTATATTGTAATATTTGAGGTTTATTCTTGTAATCTGTTTGAGGAATGTAGTGAACGACTGAGTCCCGGCGAGAGCTGGGCAGGCGGCCCGCCGAACCCTCTGGTTCGCCTCAGGGGGAGGTGGGGCCGTGACAGGTGGTATCAGAGCTTAGGCTTCAGATTCTTGTAGTGTATCCTAGGCTTGAAGTTTAGGATGCCGGACTGTGGGTTTGATTTGACTCTTGAGAGATTTTTGCGGGATGTCTTGACTTGATTGGTACAAGAGGGAATGTCGAGGACGACATTCTTTTAAGGAGGGGAGATTGTGACGCCCCGAAAAAAAATGAGTTTGAGAATCCGGAAATTTTCTAATTTTCTAGGGTTTATTTTTTTTAACGCCCGCCTTTTCTACATTTTCTTGATTAGAAAATTTTCCAGATAAAGTTTATGAGCAAAAATGGTTTTTAAATGATTTTCTAGTATCGGTTAGTTTTTGAGAAATAAAGAGCGTATATCGGACGTGGGACCCGCTAGTGTGGAAATTCGGAAGAAATTCGGCCAAAAAGGTTAAGTTTCGGATACTGTGTAAAATTTATCGGGTGTTAAAGTAGAGGATGTGAAGTGATTGATGTGAGAGGAAAAAGAAAAGATAGGATTGCATTAATGGAGGTGACAAGTGTCACCATTGTATTGGAAATAGCTTATGACTTACTATTCATTTTCTTGACTTTTGACCAATTGCTTAAATATCTCAAAAATCACACAAAATTCATTCTTGTCTTCAACCTCTTGGCCGATTCTCTCTCTAGCAAAGAAGGAAGAAAAACCTCTTCAAAGTTTGGCAATTATCTAGCTCAAATCCTCCAAAACACTTGCTTGATCTAGTTTCTACTCCATAAAATCCCTCCATTTGGTGCTAGTGAGTGATTTGGTGAAGTTTTTTGGAAAAGCTAAGGTGTCCTACAACTCTCCCTCTCTTGTTTACTAGGTGAGTGGTTTATGAACTTTCCCCTACACTTAATGAAGCTTGAGTTGTGCTTAGTGGAAGCTAAAGTGTTGAATTTTGTGATTTAATTCTTGTTTTTGGATGAAATGGTGAAGTTTACAATTTATTGGTGATTTTTCTGGTTTAATATGATCATGTTGTTGTGGCCTTGTTTGATGATTGGCAATGGCCTAGAATGACTCTAGTAAGTGTGTATGATTGGTAATTGCAACCAATTTTGGGTTTGGATTGAAATGTGAAAAGTTTGGGTTTCATACCCCCTTTTCTGTCCGGTTTTGGATCATATGGTTAGAGGCCGAATTGGCCTTTGCTTAAAACATGAAAGTTGTAGGTATTGATGTGTTTGAGGTGCCTGTAAAATTTCAGGTCATTTGGAGTAGTGTAGAGTGAGATATGTCGATTTTACTGTTGCTGTTCTGGGTGATCAGAATGTGCGAACTGCGATTGTAATCGTCTGTTTTGACTGGAATTTCTTTGGATTTGGATGTTGGTGTCTTCTGATGAAATGTAACTTGATGTCTTAGCTATCATATGCCTTTGGAATCAATGTATTTGGACCTGTATAGACTGAGTTGGACTGATTACAGCATAGTGTGATTTGTAAACCTGCAATTACGGTTCTGGTTTGTTATTTGGCATATTTGACTTAGTTGTGCTGGGATTTGGACTGAGTGACCTTCTACATTGTTGTAGCCCTGGTTCTTAGCTTCCAAATGGTGGGTCTTGCACCTTCATCCGACAATCGTAGCGCCTTTGATACTATTACCGCAAAATGACGTCAAAACTATTTTTCTGGTTTGAGCTAAACTTTCATTTCCGGACTTTTCCCTAGCTGGACTTGTACTAGTACTACTTGGAGCTTGCTGAATGGCTATTGGATGAACTTGTTGTTGTGTGTGTACCTTTGGGACTGATTTGAGGAAGTAATGAAGCCATGATGGCTGGAAAAGTTAACAAATTCAGGGGAAGTGCTGTCCGAACTTTGAAGGAACTCGTTTGCATTGAGTTTGTGATTTAAGACTTGGATTTGAGCAAGGCAATGATATTTGATGGATGATTTCCGAGCCATGGAGGTGAGTGACCTCAAACTGTTTCCAAATTTACTTTTGAACCGCTTTCCTGTATTATCTACTTTTGAACTGTTTTCAAAGTTACTTTTGGAACTGTTTTCTTACATATCATGCGTGCTTGCATCTTAGTGTCTTGTTATTATTGATTTTGCTTTCAATGATTGTTAAAACGAGTTTTCTAGGCGAGTGTGTACTTTATCGCACTCGACCTAAATAAATATGAAATTTTCAATGATTAGTGATTAAATGCTACTTGCGCATGAATGTAAACCTTTTGGGCTGAACTGGCCATTGCCCCCCCTTGTGTTACCGGTCGTGCTCGAGCCAGAAGCGGACTCGGTCCCGGGGGCGATTAGGGACCTGGGTGAACGGTTTGTTATGTCGAGTATTACCTTGTAGGTGGTGGAGCCTGGCCCAAAAGCCAGGGACGGGGATGAATGATTGCACGAATGTAAACCAAATGCAATGAAATGACAGGAGAACGAAATGTATCCTTTTTCATGAATGTTACTAATCGCTTCCATTGTAATGTTTCTTGAATTATTGAAAAATACTCCAATAAGTGAAAATGCATCATTGAACTGAACTATTTGTTAAACAGACTTGGATTACTGATTTTATCCTCTGGTTTACTCGCGAGCCTTCTAGCTTCACCCCAAAATGTTTTTATTCCCCTCCAAGGGCCTCAAGGGCGAAGGAGTGGCTTGTAAGTGTTTTTATTCATGGATTATCTCATGTGTGGCCTTGTTAACTTGGATTTCCTTTTGGTGTAATGGTTTCCAATAAAATTGGGATTGTATTGAACGTTTAGAATTGCTTGGTTGTGTAATAGGCTAGTTTTGGACTTCCTCCTGTATAATAATTGTGATCAAGGATCAGAGTGGCGCAGTGGAAGCGTGGACGCTTCCCTTTTGACATGTAATTATTGGAGAATTTGACGTATATTGGAGATTTATATTGTAATATTTGAGGTTTATTCTTGTAATCTGTTTGAGGAATGTAGTGAACGACTGAGTCCCGGCGAGAGCTGGGCAGGCGGCCCGCCGAACCCTCTGGTTCGCCTCAGGGGGAGGTGGGGCCGTGACAGGTGGTATCAGAGCTTAGGCTTCAGATTCTTGTAGTGTATCCTAGGCTTGAAGTTTAGGATGCCGGACTGTGGGTTTGATTTGACTCTTGAGAGATTTTTGCGGGATGTCTTGACTTGATTGGTACAAGAGGGACTGTCGAGGACGACATTCTTTTAAGGAGGGGAGATTGTGACGCCCCGAAAAAAAATGAGTTTGAGAATCCGGAAATTTTCTAATTTTCTAGGGTTTATTTTTTTTAACGCCCGCCTTTTCTACATTTTCTTGATTAGAAAATTTTCCAGATAAAGTTTATGAGCAAAAATGGTTTTTAAATGATTTTCTAGTATCGGTTAGTTTTTGAGAAATAAAGAGCGTATATCGGACGTGGGACCCGCTAGTGTGGAAATTCGGAAGAAATTCGGCCAAAAAGGTTAAGTTTCGGATACTGTGTAAAATTTATCGGGTGTTAAGAGATAAGTAGAGGATGTGAAGTGAGAGGAAAAAGAAAAGATAGGATTGCATCAATGGAGGTGACAAGTGTCACCATTGTATTGGAAATAGCTTATGACCTACTATTCATTTTCTTGACTTTTGACCAATTGCTTAAATATCTCAAAAATCACACAAAAATTCATTCTTGTCTTCAACCTCTTGGCCGATTCTCTCTCTAGCAAAGAAGGAAGAAAAACCTCTTCAAAGTTTGGCAATTATCTAGCTCAAATCCTCCAAAACACTTGCTTGATCTAGTTTCTACTCCATAAAATCCCTCCATTTGGTGCTAGTGAGTGATTTGGTGAAGTTTTTTTGGAAAAGCTAAGGTGTCCTACAACTCTCCCTCTCTTGTTTACTAGGTGAGTGGGGTTTATGAAACTTCCCTTAACTTAATGAAGCTTGAGTTTGTGCTTAGTGGAAGCTAAAAGTGTTTGAATTTTGTGGAATTTTAAAAATTCTTTGTTTTTGGGATGAAATGGTGAAAGTTTAACAAATTTATTGGTGATTTTTTTCTTCTGGTTTAATATGATCCATGTTGTTTGTTGGCTTGGTTTGATTGATTGGCAATGGCCTAGAATGACTCTAGTAAGTGTGTATGATTGGTAATTGCAACCAATTTTGGGTTTGGATTGAAATGTGAAAAGTTAGGGTTTCATACCCCCTTTTCTGTCCGGTTTTGGATCATATGGTTATAGGCCGAATTGGCCTTTCCTTAAAACATGAAAGTTGTAGGTATTGATGTTTTTGAGGTGCCTGTAAAAGTTCAGGTCATTTAGAGTAGTGTAGAGTGAGATATGTCGATTTTACTGTTGCTGTTCTGGGTGATCAGAATGTGCGAACTGCGATTGTAATCGTCTGTTTTGACTGGAATTGCTTTGGATTTGGATGTTGGTGTCTTCTGATGAAATGTAACTTGATGTCTTAGCTATCATATGCCTTTGGAATCAATGCATTTGGACCTGTATAGACTGAGTTGGACTGATTACAGCATAGTGTGATTTGTAAACCTGCAATTACGGTTCTGGTTTGTTATTTGGCATATTTGACGTAGTTGTGCTGGGATTTGGACTGAGTGACCTTCTACATTGTTGTAGCCCTGGTTCTTAGCTTCAAAATGGTGGGTCTTGCACCTTCATCCGACAATCGTAGCGCCTTTGATACTATTACCGCAAAATGACGTCAAAACTATTTTTCTGGTTTGAGCTAAACTTTCATTTCCGGACTTTTCCCTAGCTGGACTTGTACTAGTACTACTTGGAGCTTGCTGAATGGCTATTGGATGAACTTGTTGTTGTGTGTGTACCTTTGGGACTGATTTGAGGAAGTAATGAAGCCATGATGGCTGGAAAAGTTAACAAATTCAGGGGAAGTGCTGTCCGAACTTTGAAGGAACTCGTTTGCATTGAGTTTGTGATTTAAGACTTGGATTTGAGCAAGGCAATGATATTTGATGGATGATTTCTGAGCCATGGAGGTGAGTGACCTCAAACTGTTTCCAAATTTACTTTTGAACCGCTTTCCTGTATTATCTACTTTTGAACTGTTTTCAAAGTTACTTTTGGAACTGTTTTCTTACATATCATGCGTGCTTGCATCTTAGTGTCTTGTTATTATTGATTTTGCTTTCAATGATTGTTAAAACGAGTTTTCTAGGCGAGTGTGTACTTTATCGCACTCGACCTAAATAAATATGAAATTTTCCCAATGATTAGTGATTAAATGCTACTTGCGCATGAATGTAAGCCTTTTGGGCTGAACTGGCCATTGCCCCTTGTTACCGGTCGTCTCGAGCCAGAAGCGGACTCGGTCGGGCGATTAGGGACCTGGTGTGAACGTTTGGTATGCTCGAGTATTACCTTGTAGGTTGGTGGAGCCTGGCCAAAAGCCAGGGACGGGGTGAATGAATGCACGAATGAAACCAAATGCAATGAAATGACAGGAGAACGAATGTATCCTTTTCATGAATGTTACTATCGCTTTCCATTGTAAATGTTTCTTGAATTATTGATACTCCATAGTGAAATGACATCATTGAACTGAACTATTGTTAAACAGACTTGATTACTGATTTTACTGGTTACTCGCTGAGCTTCTAACTCACCCCAAAATATTTTATTCCCCTCCACAGGGCTCAAGGCGAAGGAGTGGCTTGTAGTGTTTATTCATGGATTATCTCATGTGTGGCTTGAACTTGGATTTCCTTTTGTGTAATGGTTCATATTGGGATTGTATTGAACGTTTAGAATTGCTTGGTTGTGTAATAGGCTAGTTTTGGACTTCTTCCTGTATAATAATTGTGATCAAGAATCAGAGTGGCGCAGTGGAAGCGTGGACACTTCGCTTTTGACATGTAATTATTGGAGAATTTGACGTATATTGGAGATTTATATTGTAATATTTGAGGTTTATTCTTGTAATCTGTTTGAGGAATGTAGTGAACGACTGAGTCCCGGCGAGAGCTGGGCAGGCGGCCCGCCGAACCCTCTGGTTCGCCTCAGGGGGAGGTGGGGCCGTGACAGGTGGTATCAGAGCTTAGGCTTCAGATTCTTGTAGTGTATCCTAGGCTTGAAGTTTAGGATGCCGGACTGTGGGTTTGATTTGACTCTTGAGAGATTTTTGCGGGATGTCTTGATTTGATTGGTACAAGAGGGAATGTCGAGGACGACATTCTTTTAAGGAGGGGAGATTGTGACGCCCCGAAAAAAAATGAGTTTGAGAATCCGGAAATTTTCTAATTTTCTAGGGTTTATTTTTTTTAACGCCCGCCTTTTCTACATTTTCTTGATTAGAAAATTTTCCAGATAAAGTTTATGAGCAAAAATGGTTTTTAAATGATTTTCTAGTATCGGTTAGTTTTTGAGAAATAAAGAGCGTATATCGGACGTGGGACCCGCTAGTGTGGAAATTCGGAAGAAATTCGGCCAAAAAGGTTAAGTTTCGGATACTGTGTAAAATTTATCGGGTGTTAAGAGATAAGTAGAGGATGTGAAGTGATTGATGTGAGAGGAAAAAGAAAAGATAGGATTGCATTAATGGAGGTGACAAGTGTCACCATTGTATTGGAAATAGCTTATGACTTACTATTCATTTTCTTGACTTTTGACCAATTGCTTAAATATCTCAAAAAAATCACACAAAATTCATTCTTGTCTTCAACCTCTTGGCCGATTCTCTCTCTAGCAAAGAAGGAAGAAAAATCTCTTCAAAGTTTGGCAATTATCTAGCTCAAATCCTCCAAAACACTTGCTTGATCTAGTTTCTACTCCATAAAATCCCTCCATTTGGTGCTAGTGAGTGATTTGGTGAAGTTTTTTGGAAAAGCTAAGGTGTCCTACAACTCTGCCTCTCTTTTTTACTAGGTGAGTGGTTTATGAACTTTCCCCTACACTTAATGAAGCTTGAGTTGTGCTTAGTGGAAGCTAAAGTGTTGAATTTTGTGATTTAATTCTTGTTTTTGGATGAAATGGTGAAGTTTACAATTTATTGGTGATTTTTCTGGTTTAATATGATCATGTTGTTGTGGCCTTGTTTGATGATTGGCAATGGCCTAGAATGACTCTAGTAAGTGTGTATGATTGGTAATTGCAACCAATTTTGGGTTTGGATTGAAATGTGAAAAGTTAGGGTTTCATACCCCCTTTTCTGTCCGGTTTTGGATCATATGGTTAGAGGCCGAATTGGCCTTTCCTTAAAACATGAAAGTTGTAGGTATTGATGTTTTTGAGGTGCCTGTAAAAGTTCAGGTCATTTGGAGTAGTGTAGAGTGAGATATGTCGATTTTACTGTTGCTGTTCTGGGTGATCAGAATGTGCGAACTGCGATTGTAATCGTCTGTTTTGACTGGAATTGCTTTGGATTTGGATGTTGGTGTCTTCTGATGAAATGTAACTTGATGTCTTAGCTATCATATGCCTTTGGAATCAATGCATTTGGACCTGTATAGACTGAGTTGGACTGATTACAGCATAGTGTGATTTGTAAACCTGCAATTACGGTTCTGGTTTGTTATTTGGCATATTTGACTTAGTTGTGCTGGGATTTGGACTGAGTGACCTTCTACATTGTTGTAGCCCTGGTTCTTAGCTTCAAAATGGTGGGTCTTGCACCTTCATCCGACAATCGTAGCGCCTTTGATACTATTACCGCAAAATGACGTCAAAACTGTTTTTCTGGTTTGAGCTAAACTTTCATTTCCGGACTTTTCCCTAGCTGGACTTGTACTAGTACTACTTGGAGCTTGCTGAATGGCTATTGGATGAACTTGTTGTTGTGTGTGTACCTTTGGGACTGATTTGAGGAAGTAATGAAGCCATGATGGCTGGAAAAGTTAACAAATTCAGGGGAAGTGCTGTCCGAACTTTGAAGGAACTCGTTTGCATTGAGTTTGTGATTTAAGACTTGGATTTGAGCAAGGCAACGATATTTGATGGATGATTGCTGAGCCATGGCGATGAGTGACCTCAAACTGTTTCCAAATTTACTTTTGAACCGCTTTCCTGAATTATCTACTTTTGAACTGTTTTCAAAGTTACTTTTGGAACTGTTTTCTTACATATCATGCGTGCTTGCATCTTAGTGTCTTGTTATTATTGATTTTGCTTTCAATGATTGTTAAAACGAGTTTTCTAGGCGAGTGTGTACTTTATCGCACTCGACCTAAATAAATATGAAATTTTCAATGATTAGTGATTAAATGCTAGTTGCGCATGAATGTAAGCCTTTTGGGCTGAACTGGCCATTGCCCCTTGTTACCGGTCGTTTCGAGCCAGAAGCGGACTCGGTCGGGCGATTAGGGACCTGGGTGAACGTTTGGTATGCTCGAGTATTACCTTGTAGGTTGGTGGAGCCTGGCCAAAAGCCAGGGACGGGGTGAATGAATGCACGAATGAAACCAAATGCAATGAAATGACAGGAGAACGAATGTATCCTTTTCATGAATGTTACTATCGCTTTCCATTGTAAATGTTTCTTGAATTATTGATACTCCATAGTGAAATGACATCATTGAACTGAACTATTGTTAAACAGACTTGATTACTGATTTTACTGGTTACTCGCTGAGCTTCTAGCTCACCCCAAAATGTTTTATTCCCCTCCACAGGGCTCAAGGCGAAGGAGTGGCTTGTAGTGTTTATTCATGGATTATCTCATGTGTGGCTTGAACTTGGATTTCCTTCTGTGTAATGGTTCATATTGGGATTGTATTGAACGTTTAGAATTGCTTGGTTGTGTAATAGGCTAGTTTTGGACTTCCTCCTGTATAATAATTGTGATCAAGGATCAGAGTGGCGCAGTGGAAGCGTGGACGCTTCCCTTTTGACATGTAATTATTGGAGAATTTGACGTATATTGGAGATTTATATTGTAATATTTGAGGTTTATTCTTGTAATCTGTTTGAGGAATGTAGTGAACGACTGAGTCCCGGCGAGAGCTGGGCAGGCGGCCCGCCGAACCCTCTGGTTCGCCTCAGGGGGAGGTGGGGCCGTGACAGGTGGTATCAGAGCTTAGGCTTCAGATTCTTGTAGTGTATCCTAGGCTTGAAGTTTAAGATGCCGGACTGTGGGTTTGATTTGACTCTTGAGAGATTTTTGCGGGATGTCTTGACTTGATTGGTACAAGAGGGAATGTCGAGGACGACATTCTTTTAAGGAGGGGAGATTGTGACGCCCCGAAAAAAAATGAGTTTGAGAATCCGGAAATTTTCTAATTTTCTAGGGTTTATTTTTTTTAACGCCCGCCTTTTCTACATTTTCTTGATTAGAAAATTTTCCAGATAAAGTTTATGAGCAAAAATGGTTTTTAAATGATTTTCTAGTATCGGTTAGTTTTTGAGAAATAAAGAGCGTATATCGGACGTGGGACCCGCTAGTGTGGAAATTCGGAAGAAATTCGGCCAAAAAGGTTAAGTTTCGGATACTGTGTAAAATTTATCGGGTGTTAAAGTAGAGGATGTGAAGTGATTGATGTGAGAGGAAAAAGAAAAGATAGGATTGCATTAATGGAGGTGACAAGTGTCACCATTGTATTGGAAATAGCTTATGACTTACTATTCATTTTCTTGACTTTTGACCAATTGCTTAAATATCTCAAAAATCACACAAAATTCATTCTTGTCTTCAACCTCTTGGCCGATTCTCTCTCTAGCAAAGAAGAAAGAAAAACCTCTTCAAAGTTTGGCAATTATCTAGCTCAAATCCTCCAAAACACTTGCTTGATCTAGTTTCTACTCCATAAAATCCCTCCATTTGGTGCTAGTGAGTGATTTGGTGAAGTTTTTTGGAAAAGCTAAGGTGTCCTACAACTCTCCCTCTCTTGTTTACTAGGTGAGTGGTATATGAACTTTCCCCTACACTTAATGAAGCTTGAGTTGTGCTTAGTGAAGCTAAAGTGTTGAATTTTGTGATTTAATTCTTGTTTTTGGATGAAATGGTGAAGTTTACAATTTATTGGTGATTTTTCTGGTTTAATATGATCATGTTGTTGTGGCCTTGTTTGATGATTGGCAATGGCCTAGAATGACTCTAGTAAGTGTGTATGATTGGTAATGGCAACCAATTTTGGGTTTTGGAATTGAAATGTGTAAAAGTAGGGTTTTCATACCCCCTTTTCTGTCCGGTTTTGATCATATTGGTTAGAGGCCGAATTGTGCCTTTGCTTTAAAACATGAAAATTTGTAGGTTTTGATGATGTTTGAGGTGCCTGTAAAATTTCAGGTCATTGGAGTAGTGTAGAGTGTAGATATGTCGATTTACTGTTGCTGTTCTGGGTGGATCAGAATGTTGCTGAACTGCGATATGTAATCTGTCTGCTTTTGACTGGAATTGCTTTTGGATTTTGGATGTGGTGTCTTCTGATGAAAATGTAGCTTGATGTCTTAGCTATTCATAGCCTTTTGGAATCAATGCATTTGGACCTGTATAGACTGAGTTTGGACTGATTACAGCATTTCAGTCTGTGATTTGTAAACTGCAATTACGGTTCTGGTTTGTTTATTTGGCATATTTTGACGGTAGTTGTGCTGGGATTTTGCGACTGAGTGACCTTTCTACATTGTATGTTAGGCCCTGCGCTTTCTTTTAGCTTCAAATGGTGGTCTTTGCACCTTCATCGACAATCGTTAGCGGCCTTTTGATACTATTTACCGCAAAATTGACGTCAAAAACTAATTTTTTTTTTCTTGGTTTGAGCTAAACTTTCATTTTTTCCGGACCTTTTCCCTAGCTGGACTTGTAACTTAGTACTACTTGGAGCTTGCTGAATGGGCTTATTGGATGAACTTTTTGTTGTGTGTGTACCTGTTGGGACTGATTTGAGGAAGTAATTGAAGCCATGATTGAGCTGGAAAAGTTAACCAAATTCAGGGGAAAGGACTTTGCGATTTGAGCAAGGGCAATGATTATTTATGGATGATTTCTGAGCCATGGAGGTGAGTGACTCAAACTGTTTTCCAAATTTACTTTTGAACCGCTTCCTGCATTATCTACTTTTTGAACGTTTTCCAAGTTTGCTTCTTGGAACTGTTTTTTCTTACATATCATTGGCGCTGCTTGCATCTTAGTGTCTTGTTCTTATTGATGCTTTCAATGATTGTTTAAACAGGTTCTAGGCGAGTGTTTACTTTATCGCACTCCGACCTAAATAAATAATTTGAAATTTTTAATGATTAGTGATTAAATGCTACTTGCGCATGAATGTAAGCCTTTTGGGCTGAACTGGCCCATTGCCCCTTCGTATACCCGGTCGTCTCAGCCAGAAGCGGACTCGTCGGGCGATAGGGACCTGTGTGAACGTTTGAGTATGCTCGGAGTATTACCTTGTAGGTTGGTGGAGCCTGGCCAAAAGCCAGGGACGGGGCTGAATGAATGCACGACATGAATAGAAACAAATGCAATTGAAATGAACAGGAGAACGAATGTATCCTTTCATGAATGTTACTATCGCTTTCCATTGTAAATGTTTCTTGAATTATTGATACTCCATAGTGAAATGACATCATTGAACTGAACTATTGTTAAACAGACTTGGTTACTGATTTTACTGGTTACTCGCTGAGCTTCTAGCTCACCCCAAAATGTTTTATTCCCCTCCACAGGGCTCAAGGCGAACGAGTGGCTTGTAGTGTTTATTCATGGATTATCTCATGTGTGGCTTGAACTTGGATTTCCTTTTGTGTAATGGTTCATATTGGGATTGTATTGAACGTTTAGAATTGCTTGGTTGTGTAATAGGCTAGTTTTGGACTTCCTCCTGTATAATAATTGTGATCAAGGATCAGAGTGGCGCAGTGGAAGCGTGGACGCTTCCCTTTTGACATGTAATTATTGGAGAATTTGACGTATATTGGAGATTTATATTGTAATATTTGAGGTTTATTCTTGTAATCTGTTTGAGGAATGTAGTGAACGACTGAGTCCCGGCGAGAGCTGGGCAGGCGGCCCGCCGAACCCTCTGGTTCGCCTCAGGGGGAGGTGGGGTCGTGACAGGTGGTATCAGAGCTTAGGCTTCAGATTCTTGTAGTGTATCCTAGGCTTGAAGTTTAGGATGCCGGACTGTGGGTTTGATTTGACTCTTGAGAAATTTTTGCGGGATGTCTTGACTTGATTGGTACAAGAGGGAATGTCGAGGACGACATTCTTTTAAGGAGGGGAGATTGTGACGCCCCGAAAAAAAATGAGTTTGAGAATCCGGAAATTTTCTAATTTTGTAGGGTTTATTTTTTTTAACGCCCGCCTTTTCTACATTTTCTTGATTGGAAAATTTTCCAGATAAAGTTTATGAGCAAAAATGGTTTTTAAATGATTTTCTAGTATCGGTTAGTTTTTGAGAAATAAAGAGCGTATATCGGACGTGGGACCCGCTAGTGTGGAAATTCGGAAGAAATTCGGCCAAAAAGGTTAAGTTTCGGATACTGTGTGAAATTTATCGGGTGTTAAAGTAGAGGATGTGAAGTGATTGATGTGAGAGGAAAAAGAAAAGATAGGATTGCATTAATGGAGGTGACAAGTGTCACCATTGTATTGGAAATAGCTTATGACTTACTATTCATTTTCTTGACTTTTGACCAATTGCTTAAATATCTCAAAAATCACACAAAATTCATTCTTGTCTTCAACCTCTTGGCCGATTCTCTCTCTAGCAAAGAAGGAAGAAAAACCTCTTCAAAGTTTGGCAATTATCTAGCTCAAATCCTCCAAAACACTTGCTTGATCTAGTTTCTACTCCATAAAATCCCTCCATTTGGTGCTAGTGAGTGATTTGGTGAAGTTTTTTTGGAAAAGCTAAGGTGTCCTACAACTCTCCCTCTCTTGTTTACTAGGTGAGTGGTATATGAACTTTCCCCTACACTTAATGAAGCTTGAGTTGTGCTTAGTGGAAGCTAAAGTGTTGAATTTTGTGATTTAATTCTTGTTTTTGGATGAAATGGTGAAGTTTACAATTTATTGGTGAATTTTTTGGTTTAATATGATCATGTTGCTTGTAGGCCTTGTTTTGATGATTGGCAATGGCCCAGAATGACTCTAGTAAGTGTGTGATTGATGTTGGTAATGCAACCAATTTTGGTTTGGCATTGAAATGTGAAAAGTTTGGGTTTCAATTACCCCCTTTTCTGTCCTGGTTTTAGGGATCATATTAGGTTAGAGAGCGAATTGGCCTTTTGCTTAAAACAGAAAGTTTTCTAGGTATTTGATGTGTTTGAGGTGCCTGTAAAAGTTACAGGTACATTTGACAAGTAGTGTTATGAGTTTGAGATATCGTCGATTTTACTTGTTGCTGTTCTGGGGTGCATCAGAATGTGCGAAACTGCGATTGTAATTCGTCTTTTGACTGGAATTTGCTTGGCAATTTTGGATGTTGGTAGTCTTCTTGATGAAATGTACTTGATGTCTTAGCTATCATAATGCCTTTGGTTTTTTTTCTTTTTGGAATTTTTCAATGCATGGACCTGTATAGAACTGAAGTTTGGACTGGAATTACAGCATAGTGTGAATTTGTAAACCTGCAATTACGTTCTTGGGTTGTCTATTTGGGCATATTTGACTCAGTTGTGCTGGGAATTTGGGACTGATGAACCTTTCTACATTGTTGTAGCCCTGGTTCTTAGCTTCAAAATGGTGGGTCTTGCACCTTCATCCGACAATCGTAGCGCCTTTGATACTATTACCGCAAAATGACGTCAAAACTGTTTTTCTGGTTTGAGCTAAGCTTTCATTTCCGGACTTTTCCCTAGCTGGACTTGTACTAGTACTACTTGGAGCTTGCTGAATGGCTATTGGATGAACTTGTTGTTGTGTGTGTACCTTTGGGACTGATTTGAGGAAGTAATGAAGCCATGATGGCTGGAAAAGTTAACAAATTCAGGGGAAGTGCTGTCCGAACTTTGAAGGAACTCGTTTGCATTGAGTTTGTGATTTAAGACTTGGATTTGAGCAAGGCAACGATATTTGATGGATGATTTCTGAGCCATGGAGGTGAGTGACCTCAAACTGTTTCCAAATTTACTTTTGAACCGCTTTCCTGCATTATCTACTTTTGAACTGTTTTCAAAGTTACTTTTGGAACTGTTTTCTTACATATCATGCGTGCTTGCATCTTAGTGTCTTGTTATTATTGATTTTGCTTTCAATGATTGTTAAAACGAGTTTTCTAGGCGAGTGTGTACTTTATCGCACTCGACCTAAATAAATATGAAATTTTCAATGATTAGTGATTAAATGCTAGTTGCGCATGAATGTAAGCCTTTTGGGCTGAACTGGCCATTGCCCCTTGTTACCGGTCGTTTCGAGCCAGAAGCGGACTCGGTCGGGCGATTAGGGACCTGGGTGAACGTTTGGTATGCTCGAGTATTACCTTGTAGGTTGGTGGAGCCTGGCCAAAAGCCAGGGACGGGGTGAATGAATGCACGAATGAAACCAAATGCAATGAAATGACAGGAGAACGAATGTATCCTTTTCATGAATGTTACTATCGCTTTCCATTGTAAATGTTTCTTGAATTATTGATACTCCATAGTGAAATGACATCATTGAACTGAACTATTGTTAAACAGACTTGATTACTGATTTTACTGGTTACTCGCTGAGCTTCTAGCTCTCCCCAAAATGTTTTATTCCCCTCCACAGGGCTCAAGGCGAAGGAGTGGCTTGTAGTGTTTATTCATGGATTATCTCATGTGTGGCTTGAACTTGGATTTCCTTTTGTGTAATGGTTCATATTGGGATTGTATTGAACGTTTAGAATTGCTTGGTTGTGTAATAGGCTAGTTTTGGACTTCCTCCTGTATAATAATTGTGATCAAGGATCAGAGTGGCGCAGTGGAAGCGTGGACGCTTCCCTTTTGACATGTAATTATTGGAGAATTTGACGTATATTGGAGATTTATATTGTAATATTTGAGGTTTATTCTTGTAATCTGTTTGAGGAATGTAGTGAACGACTGAGTCCCGGCGAGAGCTGGGCAGGCGGCCCGCCGAACCCTCTGGTTCGCCTCAGGGGGAGGTGGGGCCGTGACAGGTGGTATCAGAGCTTAGGCTTCAGATTCTTGTAGTGTATCCTAGGCTTGAAGTTTAGGATGCCGGACTGTGGGTTTGATTTGACTCTTGAGAAATTTTTGCGGGATGTCTTGACTTGATTGGTACAAGAGGGAATGTCGAGGACGACATTCTTTTAAGGAGGGGAGATTGTGACGCCCCGAAAAAAAATGAGTTTGATAATCCGGAAATTTTCTAATTTTGTAGGGTTTATTTTTTTTAACGCCCGCCTTTTCTACATTTTCTTGATTGGAAAATTTTCCAGATAAAGTTTATGAGCAAAAATGGTTTTTAAATGATTTTCTAGTATCGGTTAGTTTTTGAGAAATAAAGAGCGTATATCGGACGTGGGACCCGCTAGTGTGGAAATTCGGAAGAAATTCGGCCAAAAAGGTTAAGTTTCGGATACTGTGTAAAATTTATCGGGTGTTAAGAGATAAGTAGAGGATGTGA
>NW_020864281.1:0-24251 GCF_003713205.1 Coffea eugenioides
AAATGTGCCAAATACTAAACCAGAATTACCAAAACAGGTTTGCAAAACACACAAAACTGTAATGAACACAACTCAGTCTATACAAGTCCAAATGCCGAAATTCCAAAGGAATAAGCTAGCTAAGACATCCAGATACATTTCATCAGAATACACCAACTTCAAAATCCAAACCAATACCAGTCAAAATAGACAATTACTATCGCAGTTCGCACATTCTGTTCACCCAGAACAGCAACAGTAAAAACGGAATAACTCACTCTACACTACTCCAAATGCCCTGAAATTTTGCAGGCACTTCAAACTCATCAATACCTACAACTTTCATGTTTTGAGAAAAGTTCAATTCGGCCTCTATCTATGACCTAAAATTTCGGACAGAATGTTCAACCAAGAACCCTAATTTTCCAGAAATTCTTCCAAATTCAAAATTGATTGTAATTTCCTATCATATGCACCTACTAGAGCTAAAGCCCCTTATTACCAACCATCAAAAACAACCACACCATCAAGATCATATGAAACCAGAAAATTCATCATAAAATTGAAAACTCCACCAAAACACTTCAAATCAAGAAACAAGTCACATAATCCATCACTTTAGGTCCCATTAAGCACCATATAAGCATCAATAAGTGTAGTAGAATGTTTAATCATCACTTACCTAAGTAATAAGAGAAGAGGAGTTGTAGAACACCCTAGCTCTTCAAGAAAACTTCCACCAAACAACCTTCTATTCACCAACCTAGAAAGATTTTTTATGGAGTTAAAATGGATGTAAAGCAAATGTTTTTGGGTGTTCGTGATTTGCGCACCAAGTAGTAGCTAGAAACTTAAGAGTTTTTCTTCTTCCTTCCTTGCACAAAGAAGGTTCGGCCAACAAGAGTAAAGAAATGGTAATTTTTTCCTATGCTGCATTTTTGAGATATTTAACCCAATTTTTGTCAAAAGTCAAAATAGTGAATAGTAACTCTTAAGTCAAAACCAATGTAGTGGTGACACTTGTCACCTACATTAATGAAATCTTATCTTTCTTTTTCCTCTCACATCAATCAATCTCACTCTCTACTAATCTCTTAACACCCGATAAAATTTACACAGTATCCGAAACTTAACCTTATTGGCCGAATTTTTCCGAACTTTTCGCACTAGCGGGTCCCACGTCCAATATATATTCTTAATTTTCTAAAAACTCTCCAATACTAGAAAAATTATCTAAAAACTATAATTGCTCATAAAAGTTATCTAGAAAATTTTCCGGATAGAGAAAGTGCAGAAAACAAGCCATGAAAAATGAGAAAACCTAGAAAATGCAAATTACGGGTTCTCACACTCTCTCCCCCTTAAAAGAATTTCGCCCTCGAAATTTTACCTTTCAAATTTAAAGTAACCAATGGCCTGTACCTTCTTCGTCTTCAGAGTCAGAAGAAACGAGTTTCTTCATTCCAGTCCCTTTTCTACTTGACGGTCCAGGGTCGGTCTTGGTTGGTTGCTGGGTTCCTTTCTTTTCACGTGCTTTACTCGGGCAATGAGCAATTCGATGCTCGGCGCTCCCACAGCACAGACATCTCCCTCCTCTTTTCCAACAATTCTCTTCAAAATGATTGGATTTTCTACAATAGCCACAATATGGTAGAGGAATTGGGGTCTGATCTCCTTGTGAGATATCCCTCAGTGGTCCTTTTTCCCTTGAGTTTCCTCCCGGCGTATCCTCCTTAAGTGTCTCCAGAATTGTCACACCCCTCACTCCACGACCCTTCTTCGCCAAGGGCCTACCTTGCTCACCCTGTTCTTGGCAATTAACCCCTTTTCTTCCCCTTTTCTTGGCATAGAAGTCGTCCCCTGTGCCTTACAATTTCCTGGCCCTTTGAGCTTCCATCTGGCGTCCCCATAGAAGTTATTTACCTTGCTGCCATGCCTACGTTTCCTTGGAATCTTCTTCGTATTTCCTCTTTAACTCCATTTTTGGTATAGAGCTCAGTTTTCCGAATACTCTTGCCTTCATTGCCTTCCCAGTACTCGGTCAGGCCTCCCTTGAACCTCTGTTCATCTCGGAGAACGGAAATTTCTGATACGGATCAAATCCAATGTGTCAATCTTACGGAAGTGCTGGAACTCGGGGACTACACCTGTCGGGCCAAAAACAATGAGTTTCATAATACATTCCTAAGTACAAGCTGGCATTTCTCGATCCTCGTACAGTTATTGTTTCCCTTTTCTTCTCTTGATTCTTGGCCTCGCTTAGTTCCACGGCCACGACCACGTCCACGACTGCTTACTCCTTACATATATATATATATATATATATTTTTTTCTCTCTTTTCTTTTTTCCCCTTTCCCCAAGGTAATTCAACGCATAACCACAGTAAAATGACAAAAGTAATCAAATTCTAGCACGCTAATTACACCAATGACATATGCACATATAACACACCATGTATCAAGAAAACGGTTAAGCAGATACACCAATACATGCCAAATTAGACAGATAATCCTATGCACAATACTCAAACCACTGTTATGTCATAGCGGTATCAAAGCAAATCAAGAGTAAAGGCGATATAGTCCCAGACCCAATTAAAATAACCCCGTCCGATCCCTCACGTCACTTACCATGCAAACTAGATATCCAATAACCTCATGGACTCATTCCAGCCAAACAAAGCCCATTCATGTTCCCAATATGCAAATCTCACGATACTTAACACCGTTTCACTCTGAGTACTCAGGCACAAGAAATCCGAAATAAGACATTCACCTCTCGAGCTGGCCAGTCCCAAGATAGCATCACTCTATATTACAGATTCCTACTCGACATTACATATCTATCGTTCTCGAAATTCCGCTGATAAAGATCTTTACACTTATGGCATGTCTGCGTTGCATAACTTACGCTCAAACGAGCACTTAGACATGCTTGCATGAAATCAGGGACCATACACCACTTGGCCCAAGCTCATTCCGCGCACGAGACCACGCGAAGTGGCTCTGATACCAATTGTAACAGCCCACTTTCCCCTAAGGCGAACCAAAGGGGTGAGCGGACTCGCCTTGCCCAGCTCTCGCCAGGACTCACGATGCAGACTAGAACTATCTATAGCGATCCGGAACTTACGAACGAGCGTAAACGAGTCAAAATGATAAAATAACCCAAAATTTAAAAAAATGAAATCCGAAGTCGGCCATAAATAGTGACCGACCCGACAGAACCCAACCGAAATAGCCAACAAACATTCACATCTGAACTTTAGCGTTTACAAATCACAATGACATACAAAAGTTTTCAAAAGTTAATATATACACACGGTTTGCCAAATCAAAAGAGAAAAACGCCCCAAAAGTACACTTAGGGTTTTAATACATGAGCTATACAAAAGATATGTTCAACTAGCTCAATTTGGCGGCCATTTGTCAAATCCAGACCAAAAGGGTTTATTTTCCTGTAAGGAAAACAAAAGGAACGGAAAGGGTTGAGCTTGCGCTCAATGAGGTACCAAACAGATAGCATTAAAATCATGGCATTTCACATTTAACAAATCAGATACACATGTCAGTTGTAAAGCAAAGGAACCAATGATTCAAATCAGAAGGATACGGGTGGCTCTCAGGAGCCAAATTTCCAGCGCAATACTTGATCCAAACCGGTTGACTCTCCGTCAACGTATATAGAACCAATGCGTCCGTAGACCCCTCTTATCACCGAATTCCGTCCACCAAACACCCCTTTACCGGGCCCGCTCATCTCAAACGAACAAAAAAAATGAGTAATACTCAGAGTATACCCGGAATCAAGAGGTCTCATACCCAAAATCCCCGACAGACGACCGTGGTTCGTTATCTAATCGTCCAGGCCCTTGCCGCCCGACTCGAATAACTTAGAACACAGGATTGAGCTCATAGGTCATAGAAATCGAACAGATGCAGACACAGATTAACAGATTCAAATTTTGCAAGTAAATTGAAAATTATGAACAGACTAGAGACGGTGTGATAAAGTACACCCTCGTCGTCGAAACAAATAAAACAGATTGCAGAGCAGAAATCAAGTTAAATAGCAATGGAGGAGTGGTACACTCACCGGCTCAACTTCCAAAAGTTTGTTACTTCAGAGTTGGCCTTAATCGCCAAGAAACCTAAATAATCAAAATAAAACCAATTTGAAGGTTTCATATCCAAAAATCGACGTAAACGGAATGCACAAGTGAGGCTCGACTACACGTCGTAGGCCTGCCCAAAAAAAATACTAATGCAAGGGTGCAGAAAACATGGATTTTCATTGGCAAACAAAAGATTAACATGAAGGGACCTAGGGTCAACAACCAAAAGCCTTCATTTCCACCAAGAAAGGCAAATCCAAACTTAAAGAACCAAACGGCCTAGAAAATCTGACAGCATTTCCCCTAAATTTCTGACTTTTCCAGCCATTAAGGCTTCATGATTTCCTCAAATCAGTCCCAAAACCTCACACAAAAGTCATCTCATTTCCCAAAAGCCGTTCACTAGGCTCAAAGCAATACAAGTACAAAAGTTAGCTAGGAAATGACCGGAATAAGAGTAAGCCTTAAAACATGCAAACAAATACAATGAGACTCGATAACGAATCATAAAGCCATGCCAATCACAACCCCAATAGGGTTTCATATACATATATAAGCATAATAGCAAACCAGAAAATCAGAAAATATAACTCATTTGATCAATCAACAAAAACAGGTTTGGCCTCCGTATGCGGTAATGGTACAAAATGCGCTACGCTTATCGGATGAGGGCGTAAGACCCACCATCTCGAAGCTAAAAGACAGGGCTACAACAATGTAGAAGGCCTCTCAGTCCAAATCCTAGCACAACTAGGTCAAATGTGCCAAAATACTTTAAACCAGAATTACCCAAAAACAGGTTTGCCAAAACACACAAAACTGTAATGAACACAACTCAGTCTATACAAGTTCCAAATTGCGAAATCCAAAAAGGCATTGAAGCTAGCTAAGACATCAAGATCCATTCTCATCAGAATACACCCACTTCAAAATCCAAACCAATGCCAGTCAAAATAACAGATTACTATCGCATTCGCCCACATTCTGTTCACCAGAACAGCAACAGTAAAAAACGAATAACTCACTCTACACTACGTTCCAAATGCCCCTGAAATTGTGTAGGCATTCAAACTCATCAATACCTACAACTTTCATGTTTTGAGAAAAGTCCAATTCGGCCTCTATCTATGACCTAAAATTTCGGACAGGATGGTCAACACAAGACCCTAATTTTCCAAAATTCTTCCAAATTCAAAATGATTTGCAATGGTTTCCTAATCATATGCACCTTACTAGCAGCTAAAGCCCCTTATTACCCAACCATTCAAAAACAACCACACCATCAAAGATCATATGAAACAGAAAATTCATCATAAAATTGAAAACTCCACCAAAACACTTCAAATCAAGAAACAAGTCACATAATCCATCACTTTAGGTCCCATTAAGCACCATATAAGCATCAATAAGTGTAGTAGAATGTTTAATCATCACTTACCTAAGAAATAAGAGAAGAGGAGTTGTAGACCACCCTAGCTCTTCAAGAAAACTTCACCAAACAACCTCTATCACCAACTAGAAAGATTTTTATGGAGTAGAAATGGATGTAAGCAAATGTTTTTGGGTGATTTGCACCAAGTAGTAGCTAGAACTTGAAGAGTTTCTTCTTCCTTCCTTGCACAAGAGGTTCGGCCAACAAGAGGTAAGAAATGGTAATTTTTGTGCATTTTTGAGATATTTAACCAATTTTTGGTCAAAAGTCAAAATAGTGAATAGTAACTCTTAAGTCAAAACCAATGTAGTGGTGACACTTGTCACCTACATTAATGAAATCTTATCTTTCTTTTTCCTCTCACATCAATCAATCTCACTCTCTACTTATCTCTTAACACCCGATAAATTTTACACAGTATCCGAAACTTAACCTTATTGGCCGAATTTTTCCGAACTTTTCGCACTAGCGGGTCCCACGTCCAATATATATTCTTAATTTTCTAAAAACTCTCCAATACTAGAAAAATTATCTAAAAACTATAATTGCTCATAAAAGTTATCTAGAAAATTTTCCGGATAGAGAAAGTGCAGAAAACAAGCCATGAAAAATGAGAAAACCTAGAAAATGCAAATTACGGGTTCTCACACTCTCTCCCCCTTAAAAGAATTTCGCCCTCGAAATTTTACCTTTCAAATTTAAAGTAACCAATGGCCTGTACCTTCTTCGTCTTCAGAGTCAGAAGAAACGAGTTTCTTCATTCCAGTCCCTTTTCCACTTGACGGTCCAGGGTCGGTCTTGGTTGGTTGCTGGGTTCCTTTCTTTTCACTCCCTTTACTCGGGCAATGAGCAATTCGATGCTCGGCGCTCCCACAGCACAGACATCTCCCTCCTCTTTTCCAACAATTCTCTTCAAAATGATTGGATTTTCTACAATAGCCACAATATGGTAGAGGAATTGGGGTCTGATCTCCTTGTGAGATATCCCTCAGTGGTCCTTTTTCCCTTGAGTTTCCTCCCGGCGTATCCTCCTTAAGTGTCTCCAGAATTGTCACACCCCTAGCTCCACGACCCTTCTTCGCCAAGGGCCTACCTTGCTCACCCTGTTCTGGCAATTTACCCCTTTTCTTGCCCCTTTTCTTGGCATAGAAGATCGTCCCCTGTGGCCTTACAATTCCTGCCCTTTGAGCTTCCTCTGGCGTCCCCATAGAAGTATTACCTTGTGCCATTGCTACAGTCTCCTTGGAAATCTCTTCGTATTTCCTCTTTAACTCCATGTTTTGGTATAAGGGCTCAAGTTTCTCCGAATACTCTTGCTTCCATTGCCTTTCCCAGTACTCGGTCAGCCTCCCTTGAACCTCTAGTTCATCTCGGAGAACCGAAATTTTCTGATACGGATCAATCCAATGTGTCATCTTACGGAAGTGCTGGAACTCGGGTACTAGCCTGTCGGGCAAAACAATGAGTCATAATACATTCCTAAGTACAAGTGGCATTCTCGATCCTCGTACAGTTATTGTTTCCCTTTTATTCTCTTGATTCTTGGCCTCGCTTAGTTCCACGGCCACGACCACGTCCACGACTGCTTACTCCTTACATATATATATATATATATATTTTTTTTTCTCTCTTTTCTTTTTTCCCCTTTCCCCAAGGTAATTCAACGCATAACCACAGTAAAATGACAAAAGTAATCAAATTCTAGCACACTAATTACACCAATGACATATGCACATATAACACACCATGTATCAAGAAAACGGTTAAGCAGATACACCAATACATGCCAAATTAGACAGATAATCCTATGCACAATACTCAAACCACTGTTATGTCATAGCGGTATCAAAGCAAATCAAGAGTAAAGGCGATATAGTCCCAGACCCAATTAAAATAACCCCGTCCGATCCCTCACGTCACTTACCATGCAAACTAGATATCCAATATCCTCATGGACTCATTCCAGCCAAACAAAGCCTATTCATGTTCCCAATATGCAAATCTCACATACTTAACACCGTTTCAACTCTGGAGTACTCAGGCACAAGAATCCGAAATAAGACAATTCACCTCTCGAGCTGGCCAGTCCCAAGAGTACATCATCTATATTACAGATTCCTACTCGACATACATATCTATCTTCCTCGAATCCCATGATAAAGATCTTTACACTTATGGCATGTCTGGTTCATAACTTACGCTCAAACGGAGCCACTTAGGACATATTCATTGAAACAGGACCATACACACTTGGGCCCAAGCTCATTCCGCGCAGAGACCCGCGAAGGGGCGCTCTGATACCAATTGTTAACAGCCCCACTTCCCCTAAGGCGACCAAAGGTGAGCGCGACTGCCTGCCCAGCTCTCGCCAGGACTCACGATGCAAGACTAGAACTATCATTAGCCGATCCGGAACTTCACGAACGAGCGTAACGGAGTCAAAATGGTAAAATAAACCCAAAAATTTAAAAAAATGAAATCCGACCAGTCGGCCATGAATAGCTGATCCGAGCCCGTCAGAAAAACCCAACCGAAATTAGCCAACAAAACATTCACATCTGACTTTAGCAATTTACAAATCAAAATGACATACAAAAGTTTTCAAAAGTTAAATATATACACACGGTTTGCCAAATCAAAAGAGGAAAACGCCCCAAAAGTACACTAGTTTTAATACATGAGCCTATACCCAAAAGATTATGTTCAACTCGCCTCAATTTGCACCATTTGTCAAATCCAGACAAAAGAAGGTTTATTTTTCCTGTAAGGAAAAACAAAAGGAACGGAAAGGGGTGAGCTTGCCGCTCAATGAGGTACCCAACAGATAGCATTTAAAATCATGGCATTTCACATTTAACAAATCAGATACAACATGTCAGATGTTAAAGCAAAGGCAAACCAATGTATTCAAATCAGAAGATGACGGGTGGCTCTCAGGAGCCAAATTTCCAGCGCAATACTTGATCCAAATCCCGAGTAGACTCTCCGTCAACGTATTATTTAGAAACCAATGCGTCCGTAGGACCCCTCTTATCACCGATTCCGTCCACCAAACAACCCCTTTACGGCGCCCGGTCTCACCTCGAAACGAACAAAAATGGTAATACTCGAGTATAACCCGGAATCAAGGGTCTCAATACCCAAATATCCCGAACAGACTACCGTGGTTCGTTATCTAATCGTCCAGGCTTGTGCGGCCCGACTCGAATAACTTAGCCACAGGATTGAGCTCAAGAGTCATAGAAATCCGAACAGGATGCAGACACAGATAACAGATTCAAATTTTGCATAGTAAATTGGCATATGAACAGACTAGAGAACGAGTGTGATAAAGTACACCCTCGTCTCGAACAAAAAAACAGATTGCAGAGCAGAAATCAAGTTAAATAGCAATGGAGGGGAGTGGTACACTCACCGGCTCAACTTCAAAAGTTTTTACTTCAGATTGGCCTTAATCGCCAAGAAACCCTAAAATAATCAAAATAAACCAATTGAAGGTTTCATATCCAAAATCGAGTAAACGGAATGCACAAGTGAGGCTCGGCTACACGTCGTACGCCTTGCCCAAAAATACTAATGCAAGGGTGCAAAAACATGATTTTCTTGGAAACAGAAGATAACATGAAGACCTAGGGTCAACAACCCAAAAGCCCTTCATTTCCATCAAAAGGCAAATCCAACTTAAAGAACCAAACGGCCTAGAAAATCGGACAGCATTTCCCCCAAATTTCTTACTTTTCCAGCCATTAAGGCTTCATGATTTCCTCAAATCAGTCCCAAAACCTCACACAAAAGTCATCTCATTTCCCAAAAGCCGTTCACTAGGCTCAAAGCAATACAAGTACAAAAGTTAGCTAGGAAATGACCGGAATAAGAGTAAGCCTTAAAACATGCAAACAAGTACAATGAGACTCGATAACGAATCATAAAGCCATGCCAATCACAACCCCAATAGGGTTTCAGCTATACAATATATAAGCATTATAGCAAACCAGAAAAATCAGAAAAATATAACTCATTTGATCAATCAAACAAAAAACAAAGGTTCGCGCCTCCGTTATGCGGTAATGGCACAAAAATGCGCTACGCTAATCGGATATGAGGCGTAAGACCCACCATCTCGAAGCGTAAAAGACAGGGCTACAACAATTGTAGAAGGCCTCTCAGTCCAAAATCCTAGCCAACAACTAGGTCAAATGTGCCAAATACTAAACCAGAATTACCAAAACAGGTTTGCAAAACACACAAAAACTGTAATGGAACACAACTCAGTCTATACAAGTCCAAATGCCGAAAATTCCAAAAGGCATAAGCTATATAAGACATCCAGATACATTTCATTAGAAGACACCCAACTTCAAAATCCAAACAATGCCAGTCAAAATAGACAATTACTATCGCCAGTTCGTACATTCTGTTCACCCAGAACAGCAACAGTAAAACGGCATAACTCACTCTACACTACTCCAAATGCCCTGAAATTTGCAGCCACTTCCAAACTCATCAATACCTACCAACTTTCATGTTTTGAGGGAAAGTCCAATTCGGCCTCTATCTATGACCCTAAAATTTCGGACAGAATGTTCAACAAGAACCCTCATTGGTTCCAGAAATTCTTCCAAATTCAAAATTGATTGCCAATTCCTATCATATGCACCTACTAAGAGCTAAAAGCCCCTTATCACCAAACATCAAAAACAAACCACACCATCAAGATCATATGAAACTAGAAAATTCATCATAAAATTGAAAACTCCACCAAAACACTTCAAATCAAGAAACAAGTCACATAATCCATCACTTTAGGTCCCATTAAGCACCATATAAGCATCAATAAGTGTAGTAGAATGTTTAATCATCACTTACCTAAGAAATAAGAGAAGAGGAGTTGTAGACCACCCTAGCTCTTCAAGAAAACTTCACCAAACAACCTCTATCACCAACTAGAAAGATTTTTATGGAGTAGAAATGGATGTAAGCAAATGTTTTTGGGTGATTTGCACCAAGTAGTAGCTAGAACTTGAAGAGTGTCTTCTTCCTTCCTTGCACAAGAGGTTCGGCCAACAAGAGGTAAGAAATGGTAATTTTTTGTGCATTTTTGAGATATTTAACCAATTTTTGGTCAAAAGTCAAAATAGTGAATAGTAACTCTTAAGTCAAAACCAATGTAGTGGTGACACTTGTCACCTACATTAATGCAATCTTATCTTTCTTTTTCCTCTCACATCAATCAATCTCACTCTCTACTTATCTCTTAACACCCGATAAATTTTACACAGTATCCGAAACTTAACCTTATTGGCCGAATTTTTCCGAACTTGTCGCACTAGCGGGTCCCACGTCCAATATATATTCTTCATTTTCTAAAACCTCTCCAATACTAGAAAAATTATCTAAAAACTATAATTGCTCATAAAATTTATCTAGAAAATTTTCCGGATACAGAAAGTGCAGAAAACAAGCCATGAAAAATGCGAAAACCTAGAAAAATGCAAAATTACGGGTTTCTCACACTCTCTCCCCCTTAAAAGAATTTCGCCCGCGAAAATTTTACCTTTCAAATTTAAAGTAACCAAGCGCCTGTACCTTCTTCGTCTTCAGAGTCAGAAGAAACGAAGATCTTCATTCCAGTCCCTTTTCCACTTGAACGGTTCCAGGTCGGTCTTGGGTTGGTTGCTGGCCGTCCTTTCTTTCACCGCGCTTTACTCGGGCAATGAAGCAATATCGATGCTCGGCGCTCCCACAGCAACAGACATCTCCCTTCCTTCTTTTCCAACAATTCTCTTCAAAAATTGGTTGGATTTTCTACAATAGCCAACAATATGTAGAGGAATTGGGGTCTGATCTCCTTGTGAGATATCCCTCAAGTGGTCCTTTTCCCTTGAGTTTCCTCCCGCGCGTATCCTCCTTAAGTGTCTCCAGAATCTGGTCACACCCTAGCTCCACGACCCGTTCTTCACCAAGGGGCCTACCATTGCTCACCCTGTCTGGCAATTTACCCCTTTTCTTGCCCCTTTTCTTGGCAATAGAAGATCTCCCCTGTGGGCCTTACAATTCCTGTCCCTTTGAGCTTCCTCGGGCGTCCCCATAGAAGTATTTACCCTTGTGCCATTGCCTACAGTCTCTCCCTTGGAAATCTCTTCGTATTTCCTCTTTAACTTCCATGTTTGCGTATTAAGAGCTCAAGCTTCTCCGAATACTCTTGCTTCCATTGCCTTTCCCAGTACTCGGTCAGCCTCCCTTGAACCTCTAGTTCATCTCGGAGAACCGAAATTTTCTGATACAGATCAATCCAATGTGTCATCTTACGGAAGTGCTGGAACTCGGGTACTAGCCTGTCGGGCAAAACAATGAGTCATAATACATTCCTAAGTACAAGTGGCATTCTCGATCCTCGTACAGTTATTGTTTCCCTTTTCTTCTCTTGATTCTTGGCCTCGCTTAGTTCCACGGCCACGACCACGTCCACGACTGCTTACTCCTTACATATATATATATATTTATATATATTTTTTTTTCTCTCTTTTCTTTTTCCCCTTTCCCCAAGGTAATTCAACGCATAACCACAGTAAAGTGACAAAAGTAATCAAATTCTAGCACACTAATTACACCAATGACATATGCACATATAACACACCATGTATCAAGAAAACGGTTAATCAGATACACCAATACATGCCAAATTAGACAGATAATCCTATGCACAATACTCAAACCACTGTTATGTCATAGCGGTATCAAAGCAAATCAAGAGTAAAGGCGATATAGTCCCAGACCCAATTAAAATAACCCCGTCCGATCCCTCACGTCACTTACCATGCAAACTAGATATCCAATATCCTCATGGACTCATTCCAGCCAAACAAAGCCTATTCATGTTCCCAATATGCAAATCTCACATACTTAACACCGTTTCAACTCTGGAGTACTCAGGCACAAGAATCCGAAATAAGACAATTCACCTCTCGAAGGGCTGGCCAGTTCCCAAGAGTAAATCATCTATATTACAGAAATCCTACCCGACATACATATCTATTCTTCTCTCGAATCCCATGCATAAAGAATCTTTGACCACTTATGCAATGTCTGGTTCATAACTTACGCTTCAAACGAGGCACTTTAGACATATTTCATGAAATCAGGACCATACACCACTGTGGCCCAATTGCTCATTCCGCGCAACGAGACCACGCGAAGTGGCTCTGATACAATTTGTAACAGCCCCACTATTCCCCTTAAGGCGAACCAAAGGGGTGAGCGGACTGCCGCCCCAGCTCTTCGCCAGGAACTCACGATGCAGACTAGAAACTATCTATAGCGCATCCGGAACTACGAACGAGCGTAAACGAGTTCAAAAATGGTAAAATAACCCAAAATTTTAAAAAAATGAAATCCGAAGTCGGCCATGAATAGTGACCGACCCGTCAGAACCCAACCGAAATAGCCAACAAACATTCACATCTGAACTTTAGCATTTACAAATCAAAATGACATACAAAAGTTTTCAAAAGTTAATATATACACACGGTTTGCCAAATCAAAAGAGAAAACGCCCCAAAAGTACACTTAGGGTTTTAATACATGAGCTATACAAAAGATATGTTCAACTAGCTCAATTTGGCAGCCATTTGTCAAATCCAGACCAAAAGGGATTATTTTCCTGTAAGGAAAAACAAAAGGAACGGAAAGGGGTTGAGCTTGGCGCTCAAGAGGTACCAAACAATAGCATTAAAATCATTGGGCATTTCACATTTAACAAAATCAGATACACATGTCAGATGCTAAAGCAAAGGAACCAATTTGAATTTTTTTTTTCAAATCAGAAGGATACGGGTGCGCTCTCAGGAGCCCAAATTTCCAGGCGCAAATATGATCCAAACCGGTGGACCTCTCCGTCAAGTATATAGAACCAATGCGTCCGTAGGACCCTCTTATCACCGAATTCCGTCCACCAAAACACCCCTTTACCGGGCCCGCTTTCACCTCAAACGAACAAAATGGTAATACTCTGAGGTTATACCGGATCAAGTGGTCTCAATACCCAAAATCCCCGAACAGACTTACCGTGGTTCTGTTATTCTAATCGTCCAGGCCCTTGCCGGCCCGACTTTTCGAATAACTTAGCCCACAGCGATTGAGCTTCATAGGTCATAGAAACGAAACAGATGCAGACACAGATAACAGATTCAAAATTTTGCATAGTAAATTTGGCACTATGAACAGGACTAGAGAAACGAGTGTGATAAAGTACACCCTTCGTCTCGAACAAAATAAACAGATTGCAGAGCAGAAAATCAAGTTAAATAGCAATGGAGGGGAGTGGTACACTCACGGCTCCAACTTCAAAAGTTTTTACTTCAGATTGGCCTTAATCGCCAAGAAACCCTAAAATAATCAAAATAAACCAATTGAAGGTTTCATATCCAAAATCGAGTAAACGGAATGCACAAGTGAGGATCGACTACACGTCGTACGCCTTGCCCAAAAATACTAATGCAAGGGTGCAAAAACATGATTTTCTTGGAAACAGAAGATAACATGAAGACCTAGGGTCAACAACCCAAAAGCCCTTCATTTCCATCAAAAGGCAAATCCAACTTAAAGAACCAAACGGCCTAGAAAATCGGACAGCATTTCCCCCAAATTTCTTACTTTTCCAGCCATTAAGGCTTCATGATTTCCTCAAATCAGTCCCAAAACCTCACACAAAAGTCATCTCATTTCCCAAAAGCCGTTCACTAGGCTCAAAGCAATACAAGTACAAAAGTTAGCTAGGAAATGACCGGAATAAGAGTAAGCCTTAAAACATGCAAACAAGTACAATGAGACTCGATAACGAATCATAAAGCCATGCCAATCATAACCCCAATAGGGTTTCATATACATATATAAGCATAATAGCAAACCAGAAAATCAGAAAATATAACTCATTTGATCAATCAACAAAAACAGGTTCGGCCTCCGTATGCGGTAATGGCACAAAATGCGGTACGCTTATCGGATGAGGGCGTAAGACCCACCATCTCGAAGCTAAAAGACAGGGCTACAACAATGTAGAAGGCCTCTCAGTCCAAATCCTAGCACAACTAGGTCAAATGTGCCAAATACTAAACCAGAATTACCAAAACAGGTTTGCAAAACACACAAAACTGTAATGAACACAACTCAGTCTATACAAGTCCAAATGCCGAAATTCCAAAGGCATAAGCTATATAAGACATCCAGATACATTTCATCAGAAGACACCAACTTCAAAATCCAAACCAATGCCAGTCAAAATAGACAATTACTATCGCAGTTCGTACATTCTGTTCACCCAGAACAGCAACAGTAAAAACGGCATAACTCACTCTACACTACTCCAAATGCCCTGAAATTTTGCAGCCACTTCAAACTCATCAATACCTACAACTTTCATGTTTTGAGGAAAGTCCAATTCGGCCTCTATCTATGACCTAAAATTTCGGACAGAATGTTCAACCAAGAACCCTCATTTTCCAGAAATTCTTCCAAATTCAAAATTGATTGCAATTTCCTATCATATGCACCTACTAGAGCTAAAGCCCCTTATCACCAACCATCAAAAACAACCACACCATCAAGATCATATGAAACCAGAAAATTCATCATAAAATTGAAAACTCCACCAAAACACTTCAAATCAAGAAACAAGTCACATAATCCATCACTTTAGATCCCATTAAGCACCATATAAGCATCAATAGTGTAGTAGAATGTTTAATCATCACTTACCTAAGAAATAATTAGAAGAGGAGTTGTAGACCACCTAAGCTCTTCAAGAAAACTTCACCAAAACAAACCTCTTATCACCAACTAGAAAGATTTTATGGAGTAGAAATGGATGTAAGAAATGTTTTGGGTGATTTTATGCACCAAGTAGTAGCTAGAACTTGAAGAGTGTCTTCTTCCTTCCGTTGCACAAGAGGTTCGGCAACAAGAGGTAAGAAATTTGGTAATTTTTTGTGAATTTTGAGATATTTAACCAATTTTTTGGTCAAAGTTCCAAAATAGTGAATTAGTAACTCTTTAAGTCAAAAACCAATGTAGTTGGTGACACTTGTCACCTACATTAATGCAATCTTATCTTTCTTTTTCCTCTCACATCAATTTCAATCTCCACTCTCTACCTTATTCTTCTTAACACCCGATAAATTTTACCACAGTATCCGCGAAAAACTTAACCTTATTGGCCCGAATTTTTCGAACTTGTCGCACTAGCGCGGTCCCACGTCCAATATATATTCTTCATTTTTCTAAAACCCTCTCCAATACTAAAAATTATCCTTAAAAACTATTAATTGCTTCATAAAATTTATCTAGAAAATTTTCCGATTACAGAAAGTGGCAGAAAACCAAGCCATTGAAAAATGCGAAAAACCTAGAAAATGCAAATACGGGTTCTCACAACTCTCTCCCCCTTAAAAGAATTTCGGCCCTCGAAATTTTTACCTTTCAAATTTAAAGTAAACCACATGGCCTGTTACCTTCTTCGTTCTTCAGAGTCAGAAGAAACGAGATTCTTCATTCCAGTCCCTTTTTCCACTTGACGATTCCAGGGCTCGGTCTTGGTTGGGATTCTGGGTTCCTGTCTTTTTCACGCGCTTTTACTCGGGCAATGAGCAATTTCGATTGCTCAGGCGCTCCCACAGCACAGACAATCTCCCTCCTCTTTTCCAACAATTCTCTTCAAAATTGATTGATTTTCTTACAATAGCCACAATATGGTAGACGGAAATTGGGGTCTTGATCTCCTTGTGAGATATCCCTCAGTGGTCCTTTTTCCCTTTGAGTTTCCTCCCGGCGTATCCTCCTTAAGTGTCTCCAGAATTGTCACACCCCTAGCTCCACGACCCTTCTTCACCAAGGGCCTACCTTGCTCACCCTGTTCTGGCAATTTACCCCTTTTCTTGCCCCTTTTCTTGGCATAGAAGATCGTCCCCTGTGGCCTTACAATTCCTGCCCTTTGAGCTTCCTCTGGCGTCCCCATAGAAGTATTACCTTGTGCCATTGCTACAGTCTCCTTTGGAAATCTCTTCGTATTTCCTCTTTAACTCCATGTTTTGGTATAAGAGCTCAAGTTTCTCCGAATACTCTTGCTTCCATTGCCTTTCCCAGTACTCGGTCAGCCTCCCTTGAACCTCTAGTTCATCTCGGAGAACCGAAATTTTCTGATACGGATCAATCCAATGTGTCATCTTACGGAAGTGCTGGTACTCGGGTACTAGCCTGTCGGGCAAAACAATGAGTCATAATACATTCCTAAGTACAAGTGGCATTCTCGATCCTCGTACAGTTATTGTTTCCCTTTTCTTCTCTTGATTCTTGGCCTCGCTTAGTTCCACGGCCACGACCACGTCCACGACTGCTTACTCCTTACATATATATGTATTTATATATATTTTTTTTCTCTTTTCTTTTTCCCCTTTCCCCTTTCCCCAAGGTAATTCAACGCATAACCACATTAAAGTGTCGAAAGTAATCAAATTCTAGCACACTAATTACACCAATGACATATGCACATATTAACACACCATGTATCAAGAAAACGGTTAATGCAGATACACCAATTTTACATGCCAAATTAGACAGATAATCCTATGCACAATACTCAAAACCACGTTGTTATGGTTAGCGGTTATCAAAAAGCAAATCAAAGCAGGTAATGCGATATAGTCCCAGGACCCAATTTTAACATAACCCCGTCGATCCCTCACGTCACTTACCATGCAACTAGATATTCCAAATATCCTCATGACTCATTCCAGCCAAACAAAGCCTATTCATGTTCCCAATATGCAAATCTCACATTACTTAACACGTTTCAACTCTGGAGTTACTTTCAGCACAAGAATCCCAAATTAGACAATTCACCTCTCGGAGCTTGGCCAGTCCCAAGAGTAAATATCTTATTAATTACAGATTCCTACCCGGACATTACATAATCTATCTTCCTCGAATTCCCATGATTAAAGATCTTTACACTTATGGCATGTCTGGTTTCATAACTTACGCTCAAAACGAGCACTTAGGACATATTCATTGAAATCAGGACCATACACTCACTTGGCCCAAGCTCATTCCGCGCAGGAACCACGCGGGAAGTCTCTGATACCAATTGTAACAGCCCCACTTTCCCTTTAAGGCGAACCAAAGGGGTGAGCGGGACTGCCTGCCCAGCTCTCGCCAGGACTACGATGCAGACTAGAACTATCGTTATAAGCGATTCCGGAACTTACGAACGAGCGGCCCGAAACGCAGTTCAAAATGGTAAAATAACCAAAATTTTTAAAAAAAAATGAAATCGAGTCGGCCATGATATAGTGACGACCCGTCAGAACCCAACGAAATAGCCAACAAACATTCACATCTGAACTTTAGCGTTTACAAATCAAAAAATGACATAACAAAAGTTTTCAAAAAGTTAATATATACACACCGGTTTGCCAAAACAAAAGAGAAAACGCCCCAAAAGTATACTTTGGTTTTTAATACATGAGCTATACAAAAGATATGTTCAACTAGCTCAATTTGGCAGCCATTTGTCAAATCCAGACCAAAAGGGTTTATTTTCCTGTAAGGAAAACAAAAGGAACGGAAAGGGGTGAGCTTGCGCTCAATGAGGTACCAAACAGATAGCATTAAATCATGGCATTTCACATTTAACAAATCAGATACACATGTCAGATGTAAAGCAAAGGAACCAATGATTCAAATCAGAAGGATACGGGTGGCTCTCAGGAGCCAAATTTCCAGCGCAATACTTGATCCAAACCGGTTGACTCTCCGTCAACGTATATAGAACCAATGCGTCCGTAGACCCCTCTTATCACCTAATTCCGTCCACCAAACACCCCTTTACCGGCCGCTTCACCTCAAACGAACAAAAATGGTAAATACTCGAGTATACCGGAAATCAAGGGTCTCAATACCCAAAATCCCGAAACAGACTTACCGTTGGTTCGTTATCTATCGTCAGGCCCTTGCCGGCCCGACTCGGAATAAACTTAGCCACAGGGATTGAGCTCATAGGTCATAGAAATCCGAACAGATGCAGACACAGATAACAGATTTCAAATTTTTGCATAGTAAATTGGCATATGAACAGACTAGATAACGAGTTGTGATAAAGTACACCCTCGTCTCGAACAAATAAACAGATTGCAGAGCAGAAATCAAGTTAAATAGCAATGGTGGGGAGTGGTACACTCACCGGCTCAACTTCAAAAGTTTTTACTTCAGATTGGCCTTAATCGCCAAGAAACCCTAAAATAATCAAAATAAACCAATTGAAGGTTTCATATCCAAAATCGAGTAAACGGAATGCACAAGTGAGGATCGACTACACGTCGTACGCCTTGCCCAAAAATACTAATGCAAGGGTGCAAAAACATGATTTTCTTGGAAACAGAAGATAACATGAAGACCTAGGGTCAACAACCCAAAAGCCCTTCATTTCCATCAAAAGGCAAATCCAACTTAAAGAACCAAACGGCCTAGAAAATCGGACAGCATTTCCCCCAAATTTCTTACTTTTCCAGCCATTAAGGCTTCATGATTTCCTCAAATCAGTCCCAAAACCTCACACAAAAGTCATCTCATTTCCCAAAAGCCGTTCACTAGGCTCAAAGCAATACAAGTACAAAAGTTAGCTAGGAAATGACCGGAATAAGAGTAAGCCTTAAAACATGCAAACAAGTACAATGAGACTCGATAACGAATCATAAAGCCATGCCAATCATAACCCCAATAGGGTTTCATATACATATATAAGCATAATAGCAAACCAGAAAATCAGAAAATATAACTCATTTGATCAATCAACAGCAAACCAGAAAATCAGAAAATATAACTCATTTGATCAATCAACAAAAACAGGTTCGGCCTCCGTATGCGGTAATGGCACAAAATGCGGTACGCTTATCGGATGAGGGCGTAAGACCCACCATCTCGAAGCTAAAAGACAGGGCTACAACAATGTAGAAGGCCTCTCAGTCCAAATCCTAGCACAACTAGGTCAAATGTGCCAAATACTAAACCAGAATTACCAAAACAGGTTTGCAAAACACACAAAACTGTAATGAACACAACTCAGTCTATACAAGTCCAAATGCCGAAATTCCAAAGGCATAAGCTATATAAGACATCCAGATACATTTCATCAGAAGACACCAACTTCAAAATCCAAACCAATGCCAGTCAAAATAGACAATTACTATCGCAGTTCGTACATTCTGTTCACCCAGAACAGCAACAGTAAAAACGGCATAACTCACTCTACACTACTCCAAATGCCCTGAAATTTTGCAGCCACTTCAAACTCATCAATACCTACAACTTTCATGTTTTGAGCAAAGTCCAATTCGGCCTCTATCTATGACCTAAAATTTCGGACATAATGTTCAACCAAGAACCCTCATTTTCCAGAAATTCTTCCAAATTCAAAATTGATTGCAATTTCCTATCATATGCACCTACTAGAGCTAAAGCCCCTTATCACCAACCATCAAAAACAACCACACCATCAAGATCATATGAAACCAGAAAATTCATCATAAAATTGAAAACTCCACCAAAACACTTCAAATCAAGAAACAAGTCACATAATCCATCACTTTAGGTCCCATTAAGCACCATATAAGCATCAATAAGTGTAGTAGAATGTTTAATCATCACTTACCTAAGAAATAAGAGAAGAGGAGTTGTAGACCACCCTAGCTCTTCAAGAAAACTTCACCAAACAACCTCTATCACCAACTAGAAAGATTTTTATGGAGTAGAAATGGATGTAAGCAAATGTTTTTGGGTGATTTGCACCAAGTAGTAGCTAGAACTTGAAGAGTGTCTTCTTCCTTCCTTGCACAAGAGGTTCGGCCAACAAGAGGTAAGAAATGGTAATTTTTTGTGCATTTTTGAGATATTTAACCAATTTTTGGTCAAAAGTCAAAATAGTGAATAGTAACTCTTAAGTCAAAACCAATGTAGTGGTGACACTTGTCACCTACATTAATGCAATCTTATCTTTCTTTTTCCTCTCACATCAATCAATCTCACTCTCTACTTATCTCTTAACACCCGATAAATTTTACACAGTATCCGAAACTTAACCTTATTGGCCGAATTTTTCCGAACTTGTCGCACTAGCGGGTCCCACGTCCAATATATATTCTTCATTTTCTAAAACCTCTCCAATACTAGAAAAATTATCTAAAAACTATAATTGCTCATAAAATTTATCTAGAAAATTTTCCGGATACAGAAAGTGCAGAAAACAAGCCATGAAAAATGCGAAAACCTAGAAAATGCAAATTACGGGTTCTCACACTCTCTCCCCCTTAAAAGAATTTCGCCCTCGAAATTTTACCTTTCAAATTTCAAGTAAACAATGGCCTGTACCTTTTCGTCTTCAGAGTCGAAACGAGATTCTTTATTCCAGTCCCTTTTCCACTTTGACGGTCAGGTGGTTTGGTTGGTTTGCTGGGTTGCCTTTCTTTTCAACGCGCTTGTAACTCGGTGCATGAGCAATTCGATGCTCGGCGCTCCCACAGCACAGACATCTCCCTCCTCTTTTCCAACAATTCTCTTCAAAATGATTGGATTTTCTACAATAGCCACAATATGGTAGAGGAATTGGGGTCTGATCTCCTTGTGAGATATCCCTCAGTGGTCCTTTTTCCCTTGAGTTTCCTCCCGGCGTATCCTCCTTAAGTGTCTCCAGAATTGTCACACCCTTAGCTCCACGACCCTTCTTCACCAAGGGCCTACCTTGCTCACCCTGTTCTGGCAATTTACCCCTTTTCTTGCCCCTTTTCTTGGCATAGAAGATCGTCCCCTATGGCCTTACAATTCCTGCCCTTTGAGCTTCCTCTGGCGTCCCCATAGAAGTATTACCTTGTGCCATTGCTACAGTCTCCTTGGAAATCTCTTCGTATTTCCTCTTTAACTCCATGTTTTGGTATAAGAGCTCAAGTTTCTCCGAATACTCTTGCTTCCATTGCCTTTCCCAGTACTCGGTCAGCCTCCCTTGAACCTCTAGTTCATCTCGGAGAACCGAAATTTTCTGATACGGATCAATCCAATGTGTCATCTTACGGAAGTGCTTGAACTCGGGTACTAGCCTGTCGGGCAAAACAATGAAGTTCATAATACATTCCTAAGTAAGTGGATTCTCGATCCTCGTACAGTTATTTGTTTCCCTTTTCTTTCTCTTGATTCTTGGCCTCGTTAGTTCCACGGCCAGACAAGTCCACGATGCTTATCCTTACATATATATATATATTTATATATATTTTTTCTCTCTTTTCTTTTTCGGCCTTTCCCAAGGTACTTCAACGGTATAACCACAGTAAATGAAAAGTAATGCAAATTCTAGCACATAATTACACCAATGACATATGCACATATAAAACACATGTATCTAAGAAAACGGTTAATCAGATAAAAATACATGCCAAATTAGACGATAATCCTATGCACATACTCACCACTGTTTATGTCTAGCGGTACACAACAAGCAAATCAAGAGTAAGGGATATAGTCCAGACCCAATTAAAATAACCCGTCCGATCCCTACGTCACTTAGATGCAAACTAGATATCCAATATCCTCATGACTCATTCCAGCAACAAAGCTATTCATGTTCGCAATATGCAAATTCTCACATATTTAACATCCGTTTCAACTCTGGAGTAGCTCAGGCACATAGAAATCCGAATAAAGACAATTCACCTCTCAGCTGGCAGTCCCAAGAGTAAATCATCTATATTCAGATTCCTACCCGACATACATATTATTTCTCGAATCCAGTGATAAGATTTTACACTTATGGCATTCTGGTTTTCATAACTTACGTCAACGAGCACTTAAGACATTTCATGAATCAGGACCATTAACCACTTGGCCAAGCTCATTCGCGCAGAGACCACGGAAGTGCTCTGAATCCAATTGTAACAGCCCATGTTCCCCTAAGGCGAACCAAAGGGGTGAGCGGACTGCCTGCCCAGCTCTCGCCAGGACTCACGATGCAGACTAGAACTATCTATAGCGATCCGGAACTTACGAACGAGCGTAAACGAGTCAAAATGGTAAAATAACCCAAAATTTAAAAAAAATGAAATCCGAAGTCGGCCATGAATAGTGACCGACCCGTCAGAACCCAACCGAAATAGCCAACAAACATTCACATCTGAACTTTAGCGTTTACAAATCAAAATGACATACAAAAGTTTTCAAAAGTTAATATATACACACGGTTTGCAAATCAAGAAAACGCCCAAAGTAACTTAGGGTTTTAATACATGAGGCTATACAAGATATGTTTCAACTAGCTCATTTGGCAGCATTTTGTCAATCCGAGCAAGGGTTTATTTTCCTGTAAGGAAAACAAAGGACGGAAAGGGGTGAGCTTGCGCTCAAATGAGGTACCAAACGATAGCATTAAATCATGGCATTTCACATTTAAGCAAATCAGATACACATGTAGATGTAAAGCAAAGGAACCAATGATTCAAATCAGAAGGATTCGGGTGGCTCTCAGGAGCCAAATTTCCAGCGCAATACTTGATCCAAACCGGTTGACTCTCCGTCAACGTATATAGAACCAATGCGTCCGTAGACCCCTCTTATCACCGAATTCCGTCCACCAAACACCCCTTTACCGGGCCCGCTCACCTCAAACGAACAAAATGGTAATACTCGAGTATACCCGGAATCAAGGGTCTCAATACCCAAAATCCCCGAACAGACTACCGTGGTTCGTTATCTAATCGTCCAGGCCCTTGCGGCCCGACTCGAATAACTTAGCCACAGGATTGAGCTCATAGGTCATAGAAATCCGAACAGATGCAGACACAGATAACAGATTCAAATTTTGCATAGTAAATTGGCATATGAACAGACTAGAGAACGAGTGTGATAAAGTACACCCTCGTCTCGAACAAATAAACAGATTGCAGAGCAGAAATCAAGTTAAATAGCAATGGTGGGGAGTGGTACACTCACCGGCTCAACTTCAAAAGTTTTTACTTCAGATTGGCCTTAATCGCCAAGAAACCCTAAAATAATCAAAATAAACCAATTGAAGGTTTCATATCCAAAATCGAGTAAACGGAATGCACAAGTGAGGATCGACTACACGTCGTACGCCTTGCCCAAAAATACTAATGCAAGGGTGCAAAAACATGATTTTCTTGGAAACAGAAGATAACATGAAGACCTAGGGTCAACAACCCAAAAGCCCTTCATTTCCATCAAAAGGCAAATCCAACTTAAAGAACCAAACGGCCTAGAAAATCGGACAGCATTTCCCCCAAATTTCTTACTTTTCCAGCCATTAAGGCTTCATGATTTCCTCAAATCAGTCCCAAAACCTCACACAAAAGTCATCTCATTTCCCAAAAGCCGTTCACTAGGCTCAAAGCAATACAAGTACAAAAGTTAGCTAGGAAATGACCGGAATAAGAGTAAGCCTTAAAACATGCAAATAAGTACAATGAGACTCGATAACGAATCATAAAGCCATGCCAATCACAACCCCAATAGGGTTTCATATACATATATAAGCATAATAGCAAACCAGAAAATCAGAAAATATAACTCATTTGATCAATCAACAAAAACAGGTTCGGCCTCCGTATGCGGTAATGGCACAAAATACGCTACGCTTATCGGATGAAGGCGTAAGACCCACCATCTCGAAGCTAAAAGAC
>NW_020864282.1:0-18446 GCF_003713205.1 Coffea eugenioides
TTTAGGATGCCGGACTGTGGGTTTGATTTGACTCTTGAGAGATTTTTGCGGGATGTCTTGACTTGATTGGTACAAGAGGGAGATTGTGACGCCATTCTTTTAAGGAGGGGAGATTGTGACGCCCCGAAAAAAAAAATTGAGTTTGAGAACCCGGAAAATTTTATAATTTTCTAGGGTTTATTTTTTTTTAAACGCCTGTCTTTTCTACATTTTCTTGATTAGAAAAATTCCCCAGATCAAGTTTATGAGCAAATATAGTTTTCAAATGATTTTTCTAGTATCGGTTAGTTTTTGAGAAATTAAAAGCGTATTTTGGACGTGGGACCCGCAAGTGCAGTAAATGTATTATATTTTTGACAACTTGTTGGAATTTTGTATTAAGTGATATTAGTTTACAATGTGTTAAGATATTTGTATTGGAGAGACAAAAAGATAAGTTTTAAACCTAAAGGTGACCAATCAAGTCAAGAAAAGAAGGAAGAAAAACCTCTTCAAAGTTTGGCAATTATCTAGCTCAAATCCTCCAAAACACTTGCTTGATCTAGTTTCTACTCCATAAAATCCCTCCATTTGGTGCTAGTGAGTGATTTGGTGAAGTTTTTTGGAAAAGCTAATGTGTCCTACAACTCTCCCTCTCTTGTTTACTAGGTGAGTGGTATATGAACTTTCCCCTACACTTAATGAAGCTTGAGTTGTGCTTAGTGGAAGCTAAAGTGTTGAATTTTGTGATTTAATTCTTGTTTTTGGATGAAATGGTGAAGTTTACAATTTATTGGTGAATTTTCTGGTTTAATGTGATCATGATGTTGTGGCCTTGTATGATGATTGGAAATGTTATGTAATGAAGCTAGAAGGTGGAAAAAGTGGACAATTGCAACCAATTTTGGGTTTGGAAGAAATTCTGGAAAATTAGGGTTCTTGAAGCTACATTCTGTCCGAAATTTTAGGTCATAGATAGAGGCCGAATTGGCCTTAGTTCAAAACATGAAAGTTGTAGGGAATGACATTTTAGAGTAGTGTAGAGTGAGATATGTCGATTTTACTATTGCTGTTCTGGGTTGATCAGAATGTGCGAACTGCGCTTGTAATCGTCTGTTTGGACTGGAATTTCTTTGCATTTGGATGTTGGTCTCTTCTGATGAAATGTAGCTTGATGTCTTAGCTAACATATGCCTTTGGAATCAATGCATTTGGACCTGTATAGACTGAGTTGGACTGATTACAGCATAGTGTGATTTGTAAACCTGCAATTACGGTTCTGGTTTGGTATTCTGCATTTTTGACTTAGTTGTGCTGGGATTTGGACTGAGTGACCTTCTACATGGTTATCGCCCTGGTTCTTAGCTTCGAAATGGTGGGTCTTACACCTTCATCCGACAATCGTAGCGCCTTTGGTGCCATTACCGCAAAATGACGTCAAAACTGTTTTTCTGGTTTTGAGCTTAACTTTCATTTCCGAACTTTTCCCTAGCTTGACTTGTACTAGTACTACTTGGAGCTTACTGAATGGCTATTGGATGAACTTGTTGTTGTGTACCTTTGGGTTGGAATGAGGAAATAATGAAGCCATGATGGCTGGAAAAGTTAACAAATTCAGGGGAAATGCTGTCCGAATTTTGAATGGGCTTGATTGCTTTGCGTTTGTGCTTTAGGGCTTGGACTTGAGTGAAGTAATGCAATATGATGGATGGTTTCTGAGCCATGGAGGTGAGTGACCCCAAACTATTGTTAAAGCTTCTTATGAAATGTTTCTTGCATTATTTACCTTTAAACTGTTTCCAAAGTTACTTTTGAACTGTTTTCTTGCATATCATGCGTGGTTGCATATCAGTGTCTTGTTATTATTGATTTTGCTTTCAATGATTGTTAAAACGAGTTTTCTAGGCGAGTGTGTACTTTATCGCACTCGACCTTAATAAATATGAAATTTTCAATGATTAGTGATTAAATGCTACTTGCGCATGAATGTAAGCCTTTTGGGCTGAACTGGCCATTGCCCCTTGTTACCGGTCGTCTCGAGCCAGAAGCGGACTCGGTCGGGCGACTAGGAACTTGGGTGAACGTTTCGGTATACTCGAGTATTACCTTATAGGTTGGTGGAGCCTGGCCAAACGCCAGGGACGGGGTGAATGAATGCACGAATGAAACCAAATGCAATGAAATGACAGGAGAACGAACGTATCCTTTTCATGAATGTTACTACCGCTTTCCATTGTAAATGTTTCTTGAATTATTGATACTCCATATTGAAATGACATTATTGAAATGAACGATTGTGAAACTGATTTGATAACTGATTTTATTGGTTACTCGCTGAGCTTCTAGCTCACCCAAAAAATGTTTTATTCCCCTCCACAGGGCTCAAGGCGAAGGAAGGGCTTGTAGTGTTTATTCATGGATTATCTCATGTATGGATTGAATTTGGATTTCCTTTTTGCGTAATGATTCATATTGGGATTGTATTGAACGTTTAGAATTGATTGGATGTGTAATAGTCTAGTTTTTTGGACTTCCTCTGTCTACTAATTGTGAACAAAGGATGCAGGTGGCGCTGCGGAAGCGTGGACGCTTCGCTTTTGGGTACTGTAAGTTTGGGATCCTTGATGTATATTTTGATATTATTATATCTTGAAATTCAATTGAGGATTGTAGTGAACGACTGAGTCCCGGCGAGAGCTGGGCAGGGGCCCCGCCGAACCCTCTGGTCGCCTCAGGTGGGAGGTGGGGCCGTTACAGTGTGGTAAATCAGAAGCTTCAGGTTTCAGAATCTCCTGTAAGTGGTATCCTATCGGCTTTGAAGTTTAGGATGCCGGACTGTGGGTTTGATTTGATCTCTTGAGAGATTTTTTGCGGGATGTCTTGACTTGATTGGTTACAAGAAGGGAGATTGTGACGCCAATTTCTTATTAAGGAGGGGAGATTGTGACGCCACGAAAAAAAATGAGTTTGAGAACCCGGAAAATTTTCTAATTTTCTAGGGTTTATTTTTTTTAACGCCCGCCTTTTCTACATTTTCTTGATTAGAAAAATTCCCCAGATAAAGTTTATGAGCAAAAATAGTTTTAAAATGATTTTTCTAGTATCGGTTAGTTTTTGAGAAATTAAAAGCGTATTTTGGACGTGGGACCCGCAAGTGCGGTAAATGCATTATTTTTTGACAACTTGTTGGAATTTTGTATTAAGTGATATTAGTGTACAATGTGTTAAGATATTTGTCATTTGGAGAGACAAAAAGATAAGTTTTAAACCTGAAAGGTGACCAAATCAAGTCAAGAAAAAGAAGGAAGAAAACCTCTTCGAAAGTTTGGCAATTATGCTAGCTCAATCCTCCAAAACAGACTTGCTTGTATCTAGTTTTCTAGACTGGCAGCATAAAATCCTCCATTTGGTGCTAGGAGTATTTGTGAGATATTTTTGGAAAAGCTAAGGTGTCCGCTACAACTCCTCCCTCATCTTGTTTACTAGGTGAGTGGTATATGAACTTTCCCCTACACTTAATGAGAGCTTGAGTTGTCTTAGTGGAAGTAAAGGTGTATGAAATTTTGTGATTTAATGCTTGTTTTTGGATTGAAATGGTGAAGTTTACAATTTAAATTGGTGAATTTTCTGGTTTAATGTGATCATGATGTTGTGGCCTTGTATGATGATTGGAAATGTTATGTAATGAAGCTAGAAGGTGGAAAAAGTGGACAATTGCAACCAATTTTGGGTTTGGAAGAAATTCTGGAAAATTAGGGTTCTTGAAGCTACATTCTGTCTGAAATTTTAGGTCATAGATAGAGGCCGAATTGGCCTTAGTTCAAAACATGAAAGTTGTAGGGAATGACATTTTAGAGTAGTGTAGAGTGAGATATGTCGATTTTACTATTGCTGTTCTGGGTTGATCAGAATGTGCGAACTGCGCTTGTAATCGTCTGTTTGGACTGGAATTTCTTTGCATTTGGATGTTGGTGTCTTCTGATGAAATGTAGCTTGATGTCTTAGCTAACACATGCCTTTGGAATCAATGCATTTGGACCTGTATAGACTGAGTTGGACTGATTACAGCATAGTGTGATTTGTAAACCTGCAATTACGGTTCTGGTTTGGTATTCTGCATTTTTGACTTAGTTGTGCTGGGATTTGGACTGAGTGACCTTCTACATGGTTATCGCCCTGGTTCTTAGCTTCGAAATGGTGGGTCTTACACCTTCATCCGACAATCGTAGCGCCTTTGGTGCCATTACCGCAAAATGACGTCAAAACTGTTTTTCTGGTTTTGAGCTTAACTTTCATTTCCGGACTTTTCCCTAGCTTGACTTGTACTAGTACTACTTGGAGCTTGCTGAATGGCTATTGGATGAACTTGTTGTTGTGTACCTTTGGGTTGGAATGAGGAAATAATGAAGCCATGATGGCTGGAAAAGTTAACAAATTCAGGGGAAATGCTGTCCGAATTTTGAATGGGCTTGATTGCTTTGCGTTTGTGCTTTAGGGCTTGGACTTGAGTGAAGTAATGCAATATGATGGATGGTTTCTGAGCCATGGAGGTGAGTGAACCCAAACTATTGTTAAAGCTTCTTATGAAATGTTTCTTGCATTATTTCCCTTTAAAACTGTTTCCAAAGTTACTCTTTGAAGCTGTTTCTTGCATTATCATGCGTGGTTGCATATCAGATGTACTTGTTATTATGATTTTGCTTTCAATGATTGTTTAAACTGAGTTTTCTAAGGCGAGTGTGTAATGTTATCGCACTCGAACCTTAAAATATGAAATTTTCAATTATTAGTGATTAAATGCTACTTGCGCATGAATGTAAGCCTTTTGGGCTGAACTGGCCATTGCCCCTTGTTACCGGTCGTCTCGAGCCAGAAGCGGACTCGGTCGGGCGACTAGGAACTTGGGTGAACGTTTCGGTATACTCGAGTATTACCTTATACGTTGGTGGAGCCTGGCCAAACGCCAGGGACGGGGTGAATGAATGCACGAATGAAACCAAATGCAATGAAATGACAGGAGAACGAACGTATCCTTTTCATGAATGTTACTACCGCTTTCCATTGTAAATGTTTCTTGAATTATTGATACTCCATATTGAAATGACATTATTGAAATGAACGATTGTTAAACTGATTTGATAACTGATTTTATTGGTTACTCGCTGAGCTTCTAGCTCACCCAAAAAATGTTTTATTCCCCTCCACAGGGCTCAAGGCGAAGGAAGGGCTTGTAGTGTTTATTCATGGATTATCTCATGTATGGATTGAATTTGGATTTCCTTTTTGCGTAATGATTCATATTGGGATTGTATTGAACGTTTAGAATTGATTGGATGTGTAATAGTCTAGTTTAGGACTTCCTCCTGTATACTAATTGTGAACAAGGATCAGAGTGGCGCTGCGGAAGCGTGGACGCTTCGCTTTTGGTATGTAAAGTTTGGGAACCTTTGATGTATATTTGATATATATATCTTGAAATTCAATTGAGGATTGTAGTGAACGACTGAGTCCCGGTGAGAGCTGGGCAGGCGGCCCGCCGAACCCTCTGGTTCGCCTCAGGGGGAGGTGGGGCCGTTACAGTTGGTATCAGAGCTTAGGTTTCAGATCTCTGTAGTGTATCCTAGGCTTGAAGTTTAGGATGCCGGACTGTGGGTTTGATTTGACTCTTGAGAGATTTTTGCGGGATGTCTTGACTTGATTGGTACAAGAGGGAGATTGTGACGCCATTCTTTTAAGGAGGGGAGATTGTGACGCCCCGAAAAAAAAAATGAGTTTGAGAACCCGGAAAATTTTCTAATTTTCTAGGGTTTATTTTTTTTTAAACGCCTGTCTTTTCTACATTTTCTTGATTAGAAAAATTCCCCAGATCAAGTTTATGAGCAAATATAGTTTTCAAATGATTTTTCTAGTATCGGTTAGTTTTTGAGAAATTAAAAGCGTATTTTGGACGTGGGACCCGCAAGTGCGGTAAATGCATTATATTTTTGACAACTTGTTGGAATTTTGTATTAAGTGATATTAGTGTACAATGTGTTAAGATATTTGTATTGGAGAGACAAAAAGATAAGTTTTAAACCTAAAGGTGACCAATCAAGTCAAGAAAAGAAGGAAGAAAAACCTCTTCAAAGTTTGGCAATTATCTAGCTCAAATCCTCCAAAACACTTGCTTGATCTAGTTTCTACTCCATAAAATCCCTCCATTTGGTGCTAGTGAGTGATTTGGTGAAGTTTTTTTGGAAAAGCTAAGGTGTCCTACAACTCTCCCTCTCTTGTTTACTAGGTGAGTGGTATATGAACTTTCCCCTACACTTAATGAAGCTTGAGTTGTGCTTAGTGGAAGCTAAAGTGTTGAATTTTGTGATTTAATTCTTGTTTTTGGATGAAATGGTGAAGTTTACAATTTATTGGTGAATTTTCTGGTTTAATGTGATCATGATGTTGTGGCCTTGTATGATGATTGGAAATGTTATGTAATGAAGCTAGAAGGTGGAAAAAGTGGACAATTGCAACCAATTTTGGGTTTGGAAGAAATTCTGGAAAATTAGGGTTCTTGAAGCTACATTCTGTCCGAAATTTTAGGTCATAGATAGAGGCCGAATTGGCCTTAGTTCAAAACATGAAAGTTGTAGGGAATGACATTTTAGAGTAGTGTAGAGTGAGATATGTCGATTTTACTATTGCTGTTCTGGGTTGATCAGAATGTGCGAACTGCGCTTGTAATCGTCTGTTTGGACTGGAATTTCTTTGCATTTGGATGTTGGTGTCTTCTGATGAAATGTAGCTTGATGTCTTAGCTAACACATGCCTTTGGAATCAATGCATTTGGACCTGTATAGACTGAGTTGGACTGATTACAGCATAGTGTGATTTGTAAACCTGCAATTACGGTTCTGGTTTGGTATTCTGCATTTTTGACTTAGTTGTGCTGGGATTTGGACTGAGTGACCTTCTACATGGTTATCGCCCTGGTTCTTAGCTTCGAAATGGTGGGTCTTACACCTTCATCCGACAATCGTAGCGCCTTTGGTGCCATTACCGCAAAATGACGTCAAAACTGTTTTTCTGGTTTTGAGCTTAACTTTCATTTCCGGACTTTTCCCTAGCTTGACTTGTACTAGTACTACTTGGAGCTTGCTGACTGGCTATTGGATGAACTTGTTGTTGTGTACCTTTGGGTTGGAATGAGGAAATAATGAAGCCATGATGGCTGGAAAAGTTAACAAATTCAGGGGAAATGCTGTCCGAATTTTGAATGGGCTTGATTGCTTTGCGTTTGTGCTTTAGGGCTTGGACTTGAGTGAAGTAATGCAATATGATGGATGGTTTCTGAGCCATGGAGGTGAGTGAACCCAAACTATTGTTAAAGCTTCATATGAAATGGTTTCTTGCATTATTATACCTTTAAACTGTTTGCCAAAGTTACTTTTGAACTGTTTCTTGCATATCATGCGTTGCTTGCATATCAGTGGTCTTGTATTATTGATTTTGGCTTTCAATGATTGTTAAAACGAGTTTCTAGGCGAGTGTGTAACTTTATCGCACTCGACCTTAATAAATATGAAAATTTTCAATGATTAGGTGATTAAATGCTACTTGCGCATGAATGTAAGCCTTTTGGGCTGAACTGGCCATTGCCCCTTGTTACCGGTCGTCTCGAGCCAGAAGCGGATTCGGTCGGGCGACTAGGAACTTGGATGAACGTTTCGGTATACTCGAGTATTACCTTGTAGGTTGGTAGAGCCTGGCCAAAAGCCAGGGACGGGGTGAATGAATGCACGAATGAAACCAAATGCAATGAAATGACAGGAGAACGAACGTATCCTTTTCATGAATGTTACTACCGCTTTCCATTGTAAATGTTTCTTGAATTATTGATACTCCATATTGAAATGACATTATTGAAATGAACGATTGTTAAACTGATTTGATAACTGATTTTATTGGTTACTCGCTGAGCTTCTAGCTCACCCCAAAAATGTTTTATTCCCCTCCACAGGGCTCAAGGCGAAGGAAGGGCTTGTAGTGTTTATTCATGATTAATCTCATGTATGGATTGAAATTTGATTTTGGGCCTTTTTGGCGTAATGGATTCATATTGGGATTGTATTGAAACAGTTTAGAATTGATTGGATGTTAAAATAGTCTAGTTTTGGACCTTCCTCCTGTAGTACTAATTGTGAAGCAAGGATCAGAGTGGCGTGCTGCGGAAGCGTGGACCGCTTCGCTTTTTGGTATGTAAAGTTTTGGAGAAACCTTTTGATGTATATTTGATATAATCTCTTGAAATTCAATTGAGGATTGTAGTGAAACGACTGAGTCCGCGGCGAGAGCTGGGGCAGGCGGTCCCGCCGAACGCCTCTGGTTCGCCTCAGGGGGAGGTGGGGCCGTTACAGTTGGGTATCAGAGCTTAGGTTTTCAGATCTCTGTAGTGTTACCTATGGCTTGAAGTTTAGGATGTCGGACTGTGGGTTTGATTTGACTCTTGAGAGATTTTTGCGGGATGTCTTGACTTGATTGGTACAAGAGGGAGATTGTGACGCCATTCTTTTAAGGAGGGGAGATTGTGACGCCCCGAAAAAAAAAATTGAGTTTGAGAACCCGGAAAATTTTCTAATTTTCTAGGGTTTATTTTTTTTTAAACGCCTGTCTTTTCTACATTTTCTTGATTAGAAAAATTCCCCAGATCAAGTTTATGAGCAAATATAGTTTTCAAATGATTTTTCTAGTATCGGTTAGTTTTTGAGAAATTAAAAGCGTATTTTGGACGTGGGACCCGCAAGTTCGGTAAATGCATTATATTTTTGACAACTTGTTGGAATTTTGTATTAAGTGATATTAGTGTACAATGTGTTAAGATATTTGTATTGGAGAGACAAAAAGATAAGTTTTAAACCTAAAGGTGACCAATCAAGTCAAGAAAAGAAGGAAGAAAAACCTCTTCAAAGTTTGGCAATTATCTAGCTCAAATCCTCCAAAACACTTGCTTGATCTAGTTTCTACTCCATAAAATCCCTCCATTTGGTGCTAGTGAGTGATTTGGTGAAGTTTTTTTGGAAAAGCTAAGGTGTCCTACAACTCTCCCTCTCTTGTTTACTAGGTGAGTGGTATATGAACTTTCCCCTACACTTAATGAAGCTTGAGTTGTGCTTAGTGGAAGCTAAAGTGTTGAATTTTGTGATTTAATTCTTGTTTTTGGATGAAATGGTGAAGTTTACAATTTATTGGTGAATTTTCTGGTTTAATGTGATCATGATGTTGTGGCCTTGTATGATGATTGGAAATGTTATGTAATGAAGCTAGAAGGTGGAAAAAGTGGACAATTGCAACCAATTTTGGGTTTGGAAGAAATTCTGGAAAATTAGGGTTCTTGAAGCTACATTCTGTCTGAAATTTTAGGTCATAGATAGAGGCCGAATTGGCCTTAGTTCAAAACATGAAAGTTGTAGGGAATGACATTTTAGAGTAGTGTAGAGTGAGATATGTCGATTTTACTATTGCTGTTCTGGGTTGATCAGAATGTGCGAACTGCGCTTGTAATCGTCTGTTTGGACTGGAATTTCTTTGCATTTGGATGTTGGTGTCTTCTGATGAAATGTAGCTTGATGTCTTAGGTAACACATGCCTTTGGAATCAATGCATTTGGACCTGTATAGACTGAGTTGGACTGATTACAGCATAGTGTGATTTGTAAACCTGCAATTACGGTTCTGGTTTGGTATTCTGCATTTTTGACTTAGTTGTGCTGGGATTTGGACTGAGTGACCTTCTACATGGTTATCGCCCTGGTTCTTAGCTTCGAAATGGTGGGTCTTACACCTTCATTGGCCGACAATCGTAGCGCCGTTTGGTGCCTATTACCGGCAGCAAAATGACGTCAAAACTGTTTTGTTCCTGGTTTTGAAGCTTAACTTTCAATTTCCGGACTTTTGCCGCTAGCTTGACTTGTACTATACTAGACTTGGAGCTTGCTGATGGGCTATTGGATGAACTTGTTGTTGTGGTTACCTTTGGTTGGAAATGAGGAAATAATGAAGCCATGATGGCTGGAAAAGTTTAACAAATTCAGGGGATGCTGCCGAAATTTTGAATGGGCTTGATTGCTTTGCCGTTGTCTTTTAGGGCTTGGACTTGAGTGAAGTAATGCAATATGATGGATGGTTTCTTCTGAGCTATGAGGGTGAGGTGACCCCCAATACTATTGTTAAAAGCTTTTATGAAATGTTTCTTGCATTATTACCTTTAAACTGTTTTTCCAAAGTTACTTTGAACTGTTTTCTTGCATATCATGCGTGCTTGCAATATCAGTGTGCCTTGTTATTATTGATTTTGCTTTCAATGATTGTTAAAACGAGTTTTCTAGGCGAGTGTGTACTTTATCGCACTCGACCTAAATAAATATGAAATTTTCAATGATTAATGATTAAATGCTACTTGCGCATGAATGTAAGCCTTTTGGGCTAAACTGGCCATTGCCCCTGTTACCGGTCGTCTCGAGCCAGAAGCGGACTCGGTCGGGCGACTAGGAACTTGGGTGAACGTTTCGGTATACTCGAGTATTACCTTGTAGGTTGGTGGAGCCTGGCCAAAAGCCAGGGACGGGGTGAATGAATGCACGAATGAAACCAAATGCAATGAAATGACAGGAGAACGAACGTATCCTTTTCATGAATGTTACTACCGCTTTCCATTGTAAATGTTTCTTGAATTATTGATACTCCATATTGAAATGACATTATTGAAATGAACGATTGTGAAACTGATTTGATAACTGATTTTATTGGTTACTCGCTGAGCTTCTAGCTCACCCAAAAAATGTTTTATTCCCCTCCACAGGGCTCAAGGCGAAGGAAGGGCTTGTAGTGTTTATTCATGGATTATCTCATGTATGGATTGAATTTGGATTTCCTTTTTGCGTAATGATTCATATTGGGATTGTATTGAACGTTTAGAATTGATTGGATGTGTAATAGTCTAGTTTTGGACTTCCTCCTGTATACTAATTGTGAACAAGGATCAGAGTGGCGCTGCGGAAGCGTGGACGCTTCGCTTTTGGTATGTAAAGTTTGGGAACCTTTGATGTATATTTGATATATATATCTTGAAATTCAATTGAGGATTGTAGTGAACGACTGAGTCCCGGCGAGAGCTGGGCAGGCGGCCCGCCGAACCCTCTGGTTCGCCTCAGGGGGAGGTGGGGCCGTTACAGTTGGTATCAGAGCTTAGGTTTCAGATCTCTGTAGTGGTAATCCAGCTTTGAAGTTTTTAGGATGCCGGACTGTGGGTTTGATTTGACTCTTGAGAGATTTTTTGCGGGATGTCTTTTGACTTGATTGGTACAAGAGGGAGGATTGTGACGCCATTTGACTTTTAAGGAGGAGGAGATTGTGACGCCGCCGAAAAAAAATGAGTTTGAGAACCCGGAAAAATTTTCTAATTTTCTAGGTTTATTTTTTTTAAAACGCCGTGTCTTTTCTAAGCATTTTCTTGATTAGGAAAAATTCCCCAGATCAATTTATGACAAATATAGTTTCAAAATGATTTTTCTAGTATCGGTTAGTTTTTTTGAGAAATTAAAAGCGTATTTTGGACGTGGGACCGCGCAAGTGCGGTAAATGCATTATATTTTTGACAACTTGTTGGAAATTTTTGTATAAGTGATATTAGTGGTACAATGTGTTAAGATATTTGTATTGGAGAGAAAAAAAGATAAGTTTTAAACCTAAAGGTGACCAATCAAGTCAAGAAAAGAAGGAAGAAAAACCTCTTCAAAGTTTGGCAATTATCTAGCTCAAATCCTCCAAAACACTTGCTTGATCTAGTTTCTACTCCATAAAATCCCTCCATTTGGTGCTAGTGAGTGATTTGGTGAAGTTTTTTTGGAAAAGCTAAGGTGTCCTACAACTCTCCCTCTCTTGTTTACTAGGTGAGTGGTATATGAACTTTCCCCTACACTTAATGAAGCTTGAGTTGTGCTTAGTGGAAGCTAAAGTGTTGAATTTTGTGATTTAATTCTTGTTTTTGGATGAAATGGTGAAGTTTACAATTTATTGGTGAATTTTCTGGTTTCATGTGATCATGATGTTGTGGCCTTGTATGATGATTGGAAATGTTATGTAATGAAGCTAGAAGGTGGAAAAAGTGGACAATTGCAACCAATTTTGGGTTTGGAAGAAATTCTGGAAAATTAGGGTTCTTGAAGCTACATTCTGTCCGAAATTTTAGGTCATAGATAGAGGCCGAATTGGCCTTAGCTCAAAACATGAAAGTTGTAGGGAATGACATTTTAGAGTAGTGTAGAGTGAGATATGTCGATTTTACTATTGCTGTTCTGGGTTGATCAGAATGTGCGAACTGCGCTTGTAATCGTCTGTTTGGACTGGAATTTCTTTGCATTTGGATGTTGGTGTCTTCTGATGAAATGTAGCTTGATGTCTTAGCTAACACATGCCTTTGGAATCAATGCATTTGGACCTGTATAGACTGAGTTGGACTGATTACAGCATAGTGTGATTTGTAAACCTGCAATTACGGTTCTGGTTTGGAATTCTGCATTTTTGACTTAGTTGTGCTGGGATTTGGACTGAGTGACCTTCTACATGGTTATCGCCCTGGTTCTTAGCTTCGAAATGGTGGGTCTTACACCTTCATCCGACAATCGTAGCGCCTTTGGTGCCATTACCGCAAAATGACGTCAAAACTGTTTTTCTGGTTTTGAGCTTAACTTTCATTTCCGGACTTTTCCCTAGCTTGACTTGTACTAGTACTACTTGGAGCTTGCTGACTGGCTATTGGATGAACTTGTTGTTGTGTACCTTTGCGGTTGAAATGAGGAACATAATGAAGCCATGATGGCTGGAAAAGTTAACCAAATTCAAGGGGAAATGCAATGTTCCGAATTTTGAAATGGGCTGATTCGCTTTGCGTTTGTGCTTTCAGGGCTTGGACTTGAGTGAAGTAAATGCAATATCGATGGATGGTTTCTTCTGAGCCATGGAGGTGATGTGACCCCAAATATTGTTTAAAGCTTCCTATATGAAATGTTTTTTGCATTATTTTACCTTTAACGTTTCCAAAGTTACTTTTTGAAACTGTTTTTTACTTGCATATCATCAGCGTGCTTGCATATCCAGTGTCTTGTTTTTATTGATCTTTGCTTTCAATGATTGTTAAAACGAGTTTTTCTAGGCGAGTGTGGGTACTTTATCGCCTCGACCTTAATAAATAATGGAAAGTTTCAATGATTAATGATTAAATGCTACTTGCGCATGAATGTAAGCCTTTTGGGCTGAACTGGCCATTGCCCCTTGTTACCGGTCGTCTCGAGCCAGAAGCGGACTCGGTCGGGCGACTAGGAACTTGGGTGAACGTTTCGGTATACTCGAGTATTACCTTGTAGGTTGGTGGAGCCTGGCCAAACGCCAGGGACGGGGTGAATGAATGCACGAATGAAACCAAATGCAATGAAATGACAGGAGAACGAACGTATCCTTTTCATGAATGTTACTACCGCTTTCCATTGTAAATGTTTCTTGAATTATTGATACTCCATATTGAAATGACATTATTGAAATGAACGATTGTGAAACTGATTTGATAACTGATTTTATTGGTTACTCGCTGAGCTTCTAGCTCACCCAAAAAATGTTTTATTCCCCTCCACAGGGCTCAAGGCGAAGGAAGGGCTTGTAGTGTTTATTCATGGATTATCTCATGTATGGATTGAATTTGGATTTCCTTTTTGTGTAATGATTCATATTGGGATTGTATTGAACGTTTAGAATTGATTGGATGTGTAATAGTCTAGTTTTGGACTTCCTCCTGTATACTAATTGTGAACAAGGATCAGAGTGGCGCTGCGGAAGCGTGGACGCTTCGCTTTTGATATGTAAAGTTTGGGAACCTTTGATGTATATTTGATATATATATCTTGAAATTCAATTGAGGATTGTAGTGAACGACTGAGTCCCGGCGAGAGCTGGGCAGGCGGCCCGCCGAACCCTCTGGTTCGCCTCAGGGGGAGGTGGGGCCGTTACAGTTGGTATCAGAGCTTAGGTTTCAGATCTCTGTAGTGTATCCTAGGCTTGAAGTTTAGGATGCCGGACTGTGGGTTTGATTTGACTCTTGAGAGATTTTTGCGGGATGTCTTGACTTGATTGGTACAAGAGGGAGATTGTGACGCCATTCTTTTAAGGAGGGGAGATTGTGACGCCCCGAAAAAAAAAATTGAGTTTGAGAACCCGGAAAATTTTATAATTTTCTAGGGTTTATTTTTTTTTAAACGCCTGTCTTTTCTACATTTTCTTGATTAGAAAAATTCCCCAGATCAAGTTTATGAGCAAATATAGTTTTCAAATGATTTTTCTAGTATCGGTTAGTTTTTGAGAAATTAAAAGCGTATTTTGGACGTGGGACCCGCAAGTGCGGTAAATGCATTATATTTTTGACAACTTGTTGGAATTTTGTATTAAGTGATATTAGTGTACAATGTGTTAAGATATTTGTATTGGAGAGACAAAAAGATAAGTTTTAAACCTAAAGGTGACCAATCAAGTCAAGAAAAGAAGGAAGAAAAACCTCTTCAAAGTTTGGCAATTATCTAGCTCAAATCCTCCAAAACACTTGCTTGATCTAGTTTCTACTCCATAAAATCCCTCCATTTGGTGCTAGTGAGTGATTTGGTGAAGTTTTTTTGGAAAAGCTAAGGTGTCCTACAACTCTCCCTCTCTTGTTTACTAGGTGAGTGGTATATGAACTTTTCCCTACACTTAATGAAGCTTGAGTTGTGCTTAGTGGAAGCTAAAGTGTTGAATTTTGTGAATTTAATTCTTGTTTTTTTGGGACTGAAATGGTGAAGTTTTAAATTTATTGGGTGAATTTTCTGGTTTAATGTGATCATGATGTTGTGGCCTTGTATGATGATTGGAAATGTTATGTAATGAAGCTAGGAGGTGGAAAAAAGTGGAACAATTGCAACCCAATTTGGGTTTGGAAGAAATTCTGGAAAATTAGGGTCTTCTTCGAAGCTACATTCTGTCCGAAATTTTAAAGGTCATAGATAGAGGCCGAATTGGCTTAGCTCAAAACATGAAGTTGTAGGAATGACATTTTTAGAGTAGTGTTAGAGTGAGATATGTTCGATTAACTATTGCTGTTCTGGGTGATCAGAAATGTGCGAACTGCCTTGTAATCGTCTGTTTTGGACATGGAATTTCTTGCATTTTGGCTGTTGGTGTCTTCTTGATGAAATGTAAGCTTGAATGTCTTAGCTATACACTATGCCTTTGGAATCAATGCAATTTGGACCTGTATAGACTGAGTTGGACTGATTAAGCAAGTGTATTGTAAACCTGCAATTACGGTTCTGGTTTGTATTCTGCATTTTTGAAAACTTAGTTGTGCTGGGATTTGGACTGAGTGCCTTCTACATGGTTCTCGCCCTGGTTTCTTAGCTTCGAAATGGTGGGTCTTACACCTTCTCCGACAATGAAGCGCCTTTGGTGCCATTAACCCAGTGCAAAATGACGTCAAAATGTTTTTCTGGTTTTGAGCTTACCTTGACAATTTCCGGACTTTTTCCCAGCTTGACTTGTACTAGTACTACTTGGAGCTTGCTGAATGGCTATTGGATGAACTTGTTGTTGTGTACCTTTGGGTTGGAATAGGAAACAATAATGAAACCATGATGGCTGGAAAAGTTAACAAATTCAGGGGAAATGCTGTCCGAATTTTTGAAATGGCTTATTGCTTTGGCGTTTGTGCTTTAGGGCTTGGACTTGAAGTGAAGTAATGCAATATGATGGATGGTTTTCTGAGCCATGGAGGTGAGTGACCCAACTTATTGTTACAAGCTTCTTATGAAATGTTTCTTGCATTATTTTACTTAAACTGTTTCCAAAGTTACTTTTGAACTGTTTTCTTGCATATCAGCGTGCTTGCATAATCAGGTGTCTTGTTATTAATTGATTTTTGCTTTCAATGATTGTTTTAAAACAGTTTTCTAGGCGAGTGTGTAACACTTTATCGCACTTCGACTTAATAAATTGAAAATTTTCAATGATTAATGATTAAATGCTACTTGCGCATGAGTGTAAGCCTTTTGGGCTGAACTGGCCATTGCCCCTTGTTACCTGTCGTCTCGAGCCAGAAGCGGACTCGGTCGGGCGACTAGGAACTTGGGTGAACGTTTCGGTATACTCGAGTATTACCTTGTAGGTTGGTGGAGCCTGGCCAAAAGCCAGGGACGGGGTGAATGAATGCACGAATGAAACCAAATGCAATGAAATGACAGGAGAGCGAACGTATCCTTTTCATAAATGTTACTACCGCTTTCCATTGTAAATGTTTCTTGAATTATTGATACTCCATATTGAAATGAACGATTGTGAAACTGATTTGATAACTGATTTTATTGGTTACTCGCTGAGCTTCTAGCTCACCCCAAAAATGTTTTATTCCCCTCCACAGGGCTCAAGGCGAAGGAAGGGCTTGTAGTGTTTATTCATGGATTATCTCATGTATGGATTGAATTTGGATTTCCTTTTTGCGTAATGATTCATATTGGGATTGTATTGAACGTTTAGAATTGATTGGATGTGTAATAGTCTAGTTTAGGACTTCCTCCTGTATACTAATTGTGAACAAGGATCAGAGTGGCGCTGCGGAAGCGTGGACGCTTCGCTTTTGGTATGTAAAGTTTGGGAACCTTTGATGTATATTTGATATATATATCTTGAAATTCAATTGAGGATTGTAGTGAACGACTGAGTCCCGGTGAGAGCTGGGCAGGCGGCCCGCCGAACCCTCTGGTTCGCCTCAGGGGGAGGTGGGGCCGTTACAGTTGGTATCAGAGCTTAGGTTTCAGATCTCTGTAGTGTATCCTAGGCTTGAAGTTTAGGATGCCGGACTGTGGGTTTGATTTGACTCTTGAGAGATTTTTGCGGGATGTCTTGACTTGATTGGTACAAGAGGGAGATTGTGACGCCATTCTTTTAAGGAGGGGAGATTGTGACGCCCCGAAAAAAAAAATTGAGTTTGAGAACCCGGAAAATTTTCTAATTTTCTAGGGTTTATTTTTTTTTAAACGCCTGTCTTTTCTACATTTTCTTGATTAGAAAAATTCCCCAGATCAAGTTTATGAGCAAATATAGTTTTCAAATGATTTTTCTAGTATCGGTTAGTTTTTGAGAAATTAAAAGCGTATTTTGGACGTGGGACCCGCAAGTTCGGTAAATGCATTATATTTTTGACAACTTGTTGGAATTTTGTATTAAGTGATATTAGTGTACAATGTGTTAAGATATTTGTATTGGAGAGACAAAAAGATAAGTTTTAAACCTAAAGGTGACCAATCAAGTCAAGAAAAGAAGGAAGAAAAACCTCTTCAAAGTTTGGCAATTATCTAGCTCAAATCCTCCAAAACACTTGCTTGATCTAGTTTCTACTCCATAAAATCCCTCCATTTGGTGCTAGTGAGTGATTTGGTGAAGTTTTTTTGGAAAAGCTAAGGTGTCCTACAACTCTCCCTCTCTTGTTTACTAGGTGAGTGGTATATGAACTTTCCCCTACACTTAATGAAGCTTGAGTTGTGCTTAGTGGAAGCTAAAGTGTTGAATTTTGTGATTTAATTCTTGTTTTTGGATGAAATGGTGAAGTTTACAATTTATTGGTGAATTTTCTGGTTTAATGTGATCATGATGTTGTGGCCTTGTATGATGATTGGAAATGTTATGTAATGAAGCTAGAAGGTGGAAAAAGTGGACAATTGCAACCAATTTTGGGTTTGGAAGAAATTCTGGAAAATTAGGGTTCTTGAAGCTACATTCTGTCCGAAATTTTAGGTCATAGATAGAGGCCGAATTGGCCTTAGCTCAAAACATAAAAGTTGTAGGGAATGACATTTTAGAGTAGTGTAGAGTGAGATATGTCGATTTTACTATTGCTGTTCTGGGTTGATCAGAATGTGCGAACTGCGCTTGTAATCGTCTGTTTGGACTGGAATTTCTTTGCATTTGGATGTTGGTGTCTTCTGATGAAATGTAGCTTGATGTCTTAGCTAACACATGCCTTTGGAATCAATGCATTTGGACCTGTATAGACTGAGTTGGACTGATTACAGCATAGTGTGATTTGTAAACCTGCAATTACGGTTCTGGTTTGGTATTCTGCATTTTTGACTTAGTTGTGCTGGGATTTGGACTGAGTGACCTTCTACATGGTTATCGCCCTGGTTCTTAGCTTCGAAATGGTGGGTCTTACACCTTCATCCGACAATCGTAGCGCCTTTGGTGCCATTACCGCAAAATGACGTCAAAACTGTTTTTCTGGTTTTGAGCTTAACTTTCATTTCCGAACTTTTCCCTAGCTTGACTTGTACTAGTACTACTTGGAGCTTGCTGAATGGCTATTGGATGAACTTGTTGTTGTGTACCTTTGGGTTGGAATGAGGAAATAATGAAGCCATGATGGCT